>NC_054387.1:19556703-19589514 GCF_017654675.1 Xenopus laevis
AGAAGAGGAGGATCTGTATGTCTGTGCTTGGTACCTACACTTTGTAAGTATCCCTGATAACATTAATAAAATTGTCCCTCATATCCCATAGAAACCCCATGATCATAACCCCCAACTTACTCCAATAAATAGTTTGCCTGGGTCCTGAAAAATCTCTCCTGCAACCTCTCTCTCCTAAATACGTAGCTCCTCTGTCTCTCCAAATCTCCCAACTGTCACTGCTGTCTGATCCCAGGGAGTGAAATGCTGGGGTACTAATAGTAACAGTCCCGCGCACTAGGAGCCCCCAAGCATATTATTGGTTAAGAACTCAGAGGGACAGTTAAAAAAAAGCAGTGGATGAAACGCTAATAATTTAGATAGCTTTGTTCCAATTAATGGAATGGTTAATAACTTTGTCCCTTAATATCCAATAGAAAGCCCCCATGATATACCCCTAACTTACTCTAATAAATTCCTGCCTGGTCAGTGAAAAATTCTCTCTCTCTAACTTGTAGCTACTCTCTGTCTCTCCATCGGGCAACAGTCAACTGTCCCAACTGTCACTGCTGTCTAGGTTACTCAGGGGAGTGGAAATGCTGGGGTTGCCAACAGTAACAGTCCCACTCACTAGGAGCCAAATATATCAGAACGCAGGTTAAAGAAGCAGTGTTTGAAACTTAATACATTTAGATAAGTGTGTTCAATTATGGAATATAGAGTAGAATCTGCAACATATTTTGGAACTTTTATCTCCCCCCCACACACATCACACAAAATTGAAACTGTCTAACTTCTCCCGACGGCATCATTCTATCTCTGGCTCCCACAAGCTGAAGCATGTAGCTGCCAACCTCTTGTATTGTGTGATATACATGCCAATCATATCTCTATCCATGGGCAGATGTTGCGTTAGTCTGTATTGTTCTGTGGCTTGGTAGCCGTACACTTTTGTAACATAAAGTCCCCTGATAACATTTAATAACATTGTCCCCTTTAATATATCATAGAAAAGCTCCCCCATGATATACTCCCAACTTACCTCAATAAATAGCTGCTGGGTCACTGAAAAATCTCCTGCAAACTCTCTCTCTCCAATCACTAGCTGCTTCTGTCTCTCCAAATCTCCAACTGGTTCAATGATGTCTGATCCTCAGGAAGTTGAAATGCTGAGGTTGCTTAATAGTAACAGTCCTGCCCACTAGGAGCCCTGCCAAGCCGATTATTGGTTTAAGAACTCAGAGGGACAGTTAAAACATAGCAGTGGATGGCAAAACCTATTAATTTAGGATAGCTGTGTTAATGGAATATTAATAAGATTGCCCACATGATGATACCCTTAACTTACCTCCAATAAATGGCTGCCTGGGTCCCTGAAAAATCTTCCTGAAAACTAAATCACTACTATCAGGGGGGGGGTGTCTCTCCCAATCTCCCAACTCTCACTGCTGCACAGTGAAAGCTGGGTTGCCAACAGTAACAGTCACGCCCACTAGGAGCCCCAACTCAGAAGCCACAGTTAAAAGCATCAATGGCAGAAAACCTACAAATGGACAGGGAATGGGGAAATATAAAAGTGGGTATACGGTTATAAACTGATTGGTTTTACCCCAGGTTGAAGGTTAGAAGTCTAGAACAGGGGGTTGGCAGATCATTTTCCCTGGGATGGAATTGAGGCCTTCAACCCCAGTTCTGGCAGGGCAGGCGTGCTCCTCATATACAACTATAATTCATTCTGATTCATGATGTCAGGGACAGGGTTTAAGCTCACAAGCAAGAATATACCCCCAGCATAGATTGATCTACATACTGCGTATAAACAGCCTATTTTCCTAGGTTTGCTCATAGCCGATACTTAGACATATCGGCAATACCTCCCAACATTTGGAAATAAAAAGAGGGACAAAAAAGTTGGCGGCATGTAACATGGCAAAATTGTGTCTTGACCATGCCTGTTTTTTGTGGCCACGCCCCTAATTACCATGTTCATTTTACAAAATTTGCCAGGTTACGAAAGTTTAAATTTTACAGTTATATAGTTTTGCTAATGAAGGTGAATTGCCCTTTAAGCTGTGCAGTCTAACTTTTCCCAAGGGACCTGTTATCTTATATTACAATTGCTTATTTGCTTATCTAGAAATTGTTACAAAAGTATCTTATCTTCTGCTGTGGTTGTTCTGGGCTCTCTGCCAAAAGCCGATTAAGGTAGAATCTTGTTTATTTTCTGGCTGTTCAGTGCAGAGAAAAACGGGTCTTTCCAGTACAAATGAAGGGACTGCAGGTTGAGCTGTCAAAAGAGGACTATCCCTCTAAAATGGACATTTGGGAGGTATGCATATGTAGGTGAGGTTTTTCTAAACCCCAGGGATTGAGTTGGCCAGCTAGGCTGGGTCCTTTTTTCCCCAGAGTAGGACCTTTTTTCCCCAGAGGGGAACTGAAAGGTTAGGCTCAAGATTAGGCAGAGTTTAGGGATTAGGAAATTGCTGGGAGTAAGAACTCCTTGCCCAGGCCATCTATAACAGCTTATAGTAACAAAGCAAATATTAATATAGCAGCAATAAAATATATCATGCAGAGTCTTGTAACAGGAACAATGGGACAGGGGCCACACTGTGCCACCTAGTGACAGTTTTAGAGCTCCTAAAGGGATATTATTGCAGTAGAACTAGAACTAAGCTGATGCAAGAGAATGGATGGTATCCGGTGTGGCCAAATTGGGGTTGTTCATAGTTACATGATAACTATGTATAAATATACTAGGGGGACCATACAATAAACTCTCTGATGCTTTATTCACCAGTATATCCTTCCAGCAGACACAAGGGACCCACTGAGATTAGATGAAAGGAGATTCCATCTTAACATTTGGGAAGGGTTTGTTACTGTGAGAGCTGTGAAGTTGTGGAATTCTCTCCCAGAATCAGTTGTAATGGCAGATTTATCAGATAAGCTTTGGGAAAGGGTGGGATGACTTTTTAGCAAGTGAGAAAAATGTAAGGTTACTGACATTAGCTCAGTACAGGTTGATCCAGGGACTGGTCCGATTGCCTCATATGTAAAATTCACTAAGTTTTCCCAGGAGCAGTAAACTCTACCTGCTGATTGGTTGCTATGGGTTACTGCCCTGGGCAAACGTAATGCCTTTATTACATAACCCCATTGGAACCAAGAAGGAATTTAATTCTCTCTCGACTGGAAATAAAATGGCTCTGGACATTTGGTTTTAACCTCCTTCTGGATCATGTAGCACTTAGGGAGCCTTCATCTGGTTCCTATTGTAACTGCGTTTAGCATTGGTGTTTTGAAATGTAACAAAAAAAATTGTGATTGGTCATTTTTATCACAGGCACTGATTAAACAGAGCTGGATTTCCAGTTCTCAGGCAAGAGTCTTTTTTAAAGGACCAGTAACATCAAATTTTTTTTTCAAAAATTCGTTAGTACATAACGAAAAAATAACACCAACACAAATTAAATTTAAAATAGCAAAGCCTTTATTGAGAAATAACTTACAGAAACTCCACTTCCTGTTCTCTTCAGAAACGGCGAAAAGGCGACCATCCTTCCTGCAGCGCTCGATTTGTCCTCCCTGGCTAGCTCCAATATTCTACTGACAGCGTGTGAAGTGAGGTGAAGAGAGCTGAAGCTGCGGATCAAGACCCTGTTCGCACCGACACATGAAGACCTTTCTGCTGTACGAGTGCAAGAAAACCAACTGGTGCAGGCAGCCAAAGATGCAGACAGTTTCCTGGGAGCAAGCGGTTCACCCTCCACAGGCAGCGGATCGCTGAGGTGTCACCCGGCTGACTGAGAAGAGAACCTGGCAGAGCGACTTCAGGAAAACTCAGGTTCCGGTTGAGAGACGCAGTCCTGATTCCGGATCTCTGTCCCCATGCCCTCCCGGTTGCACACAGTTGATCCCAGTATGGGACGACGAATGGGACGACAGTAGCTCCACTGCGGCCGAGGAACCAGCTGGTCCGACGTGTGGCAGTTACTCGGGCGGTTACCATGACTACGAAGGCTCCGGCAGCAGCAGATTCCGCTTATCCACCCGCTCCGACCTGCCGACCAGCCCTTACTCCACCTCCATCGCCTCCTCACAAGCCCCGGGCAAAGGCTCAGCCACGGTCAGCCGCAACCTCAACCGCTTCTCGGCCTTCGTGAAGAGCGGCAGGGAGGCTTTCGTACTGGGGGAGGCGGCGGGGTTCGTGCATGACGGGGACAAGCTGTGTCTGGTGCAGGGGCCGGACGGGCCTGAGTGGCAGGAGAATCCCTACCCGTTCCGCTGTAACATAGACAAGCCCACGAAGCAGACCAAGTTCAAGGGCATAAAGAGATACATCTCGTACCGACTCCTCCCCAGTCACACGGGGCTACAGGTTCACCGCCGCTACAAAAAACACTTCGACTGGCTCTATACGCGTCTCCTCTACAAGTTCCCCGTCGTGTCACAGCAGAAAGGTCTTCATGTGTCGGTCCCGCAGGGTCTTGATCCGCAGCTTCAACTCTCTTCACCTCACTTCACACGCTGTCAGTAGAATATTGGAGCTAGCCAGGGAGGACAAATCGAGCGCTGCAGGAAGGATGGTCGTCTTTTCTGAAGAGGACAGGAAGTGGAGTTTCTGTAAGGTTATTTCTTAATAAAGGCTTTGCTATTTTAAATTTTAATTTGTGTTGGTGTTATTTTTTCGTTATGTACAAACGAATTTTTGAAAATTTTTTTTTGATGTTACTGGTCCTTTAAGTTCTCTGCCAAACCCCTCACTCTTCTTTGTAGCTTGGGTGCCTCCCTTTCTCGGATTGCTTAGTTGATTGACAAGTCACCAAAGCTCTTTCAGCCAAAATGAAGGCGACGATTTCTGTTCCTCTAGAGGCCCCTGTTCCCATCTAACATGCTTCTCACTACATCTTTAATGCAATACAATTTGTAGTTGTTACTGTACTTCAATGAAAGCCAAGTGCAAAAATACTGCAGTACTTATCTGGGAAGCTGCAGTAGGAATAGAGATGGAGGGATCCCTAATGTGGGGGAACATCTAATGTATATGTCCATACAGCCCTTTAGCTACTTTTTAGCAACCAATAAGAAAATGGGACCATGGACCCTGGATAAAGAGAAAATCTGCATATCAGACTACTAAATGCAGGCCCCCTTTTCTCCCACTTGCAATAGTTCCCCTTTAATCTTTTCTCCTGGTTTTCATAGGGTCTATCATTCATTAGGGATATGTCTTGCCCAAAATACAAGCTGCAAGTGAGACACAGGAGAGAAGCATCCAAAGAGCAACCAGTAGTACAGAGTCCATATCTAAAAAAGCAATATGTGAAATCATTGCTGCTAATAAATGGAGGGAACCTGATACTCATTTAACGTCAGACAATAAATAGAAATAACATGTTAGCACTACAAATACACACAAATATGTGGATAGTAGGCACAAGTCATTTTACAGTACAATAGTTACCATCCCACCCACATAATCCACAACTGAAATACACTCAAGGCTAAGTACAGGGGACTGACCAGGGAAAGGAATCCCTTTTAATGTTGCAGGTTAAAAAACAGGGCCTGATTTACTAAGTAGCACTAATTCCTCCATGTAACAGAGTTGTGTCATATACTGTCAAACCAGACAGAAGGACTTGGTTTATCTGGACAATAATGTTTAGTAGTGAAAGGCTCTGGGAGTAGAATGAGGATCTTCTGGCTTAGACCAAAGATGGGAAAGTCTGGATGTATAAAAACTGTAGGCCTTGAGAAGCGGAAGATCCTGTAGGAAAGGGGCAGGCGGAGTGGGCTAAAAGAGTAAGGAATAAATAGAGTCACACATGCAGGATCTCCAGACCCTTTGTAATAAACAGCAATCCAGTCAAGCTGGGTGCTTGTCCACTGCACATTGATTTCTTTCTCTGCTGTGTATGCCAATATGGGACCCTCAATGGATCTTGGCATCTGCTGAATATCCCAGATTAGGGCCTGATGATCATCGTCATGGTAGAATGGCAACAAGGCAATTCCATGTATAATACCCCAGAATTCATGGTAGAATGGCACAAAGGCAATTCCATGTATAATACCCCAGAATTCATGGTAGAATGGCAAAGAGGCAAATCCATGTATAATACCCCAGAATTCATGGTAGAATGGCAAAGAGGCAATTCCATGTATAATACCCCCAGAATTCATAGAAGAATGGCACAAAGGCAATTTCATGTATAATACCACCAGAATTCATGGTAGAATGGCACAGAGACAATTCTAAGTATAATACCCCCCAGAATTCATATTAGAATGGCACAGAGGCAATTCCATGTATAATACCCCAGAATTCATAGTAGAATGGCACAGAGGCAATTCCATGTATAATAACCCCCATAATTCATTTTAGAATGGCACAGAGGCAATTCCATGTATAATACCCCCAGAATTCATAGAAGAATGGCAAAGAGGCAATTTCATGTATAATACCCCCAGAATTCATGGTAGAATGGCACAGAGACAATTCTATGTATAATACCCCCCAGAATTCATATTAGAATGGCACAGAGGCAATTCCATGTATAATACCCCAGAATTCATAGTTGAATGGCACAGAGGCAATTCCATGTATAATACCCCCAGAATTCATGGTAGAATGGCAAAGAGACAATTCCACAAATACAAGAGTACTCTGCACTCAACCCATTATCAATATATTTAAGACAAGAGACATTTTGTGCATTCTGCTACTGAAAAATGCCTTACCCTTTAAACAAAACAGGGATTGTTTGTCCATATATTGCAATATATGTAAGCTGGCCAACTACGTCAAAGTCATCCCATATCTGGCCAGTCCTACGCTCAATTTTATCTGATTCATTAAGAATTCTATTGCTTCATTTTACAAAGTGAAGTTTTTACTTACTAGCTGCTTTCAAAGTAAAACTCCCATACTTGGCTGCCCTTTTATTAGACACCAGTGGAATCACCTGACTATAGCTGGGAAGGGTGGGAGCTGTTTTGTCTAAAGGGTAAGGCATTTTTCAGTAGCAGTATGCACAAAATGTCTCTTGTCTTAAATATATTGATAATGGGTTGAGTGCAGAGGACTCTTGTATTTGTCTATATGTATTTTGTGGTCACAGCCTCATTGCACCCCCGCCTAATGGTTTTAAAAAATAGTGGTGAGCACAACTTTCCCTTGTTTGTTATAGTTATACCGGAGTAGTGACCAGCTCCATGTTGTAGCTCCCACCCTTCCCAGCTATAGTCAGGTGATCCCACTGGTGCCTAATAAAAGGGCAGCCAAGTTTGGGAGTTTTACTTTGAAAGCAGCTAGTAAGTTGCAGGTAAAACTTAGTCCCTTTGTAAAATGTATAATGAAGCAATAGAATTCTTAATGAATCAGATAAAATTGAGCATAGGACTGGCCTGATATGGGATGACTTTGACGTAGTTGGCCAGCTTATATATATTGCAATATAAGGACAAACAATCCCTGTTTTGTTTAAAGGATAAGGCATTTTTCAGTAGCAATATGCACAAAATGTCTCTTGTCTTAAATATATTGATAATGGGTTGAGTGCAGAGGACTCTTGTATTTTTCTATATGTATTTTGTGGTCACAGCCTCATTGCACCCCCGCCTAATGGTTTTAAAAAATAGTGGTGAGCACAACTTTCCCTTGTTTGTTAAAGAGACAATTCCATGTATAATACCCCCAGAATTCACATTAGAATGGCACGGAGGCAATTCCATGTATAATACCCCCAGAATTCATAGAAGAATCATGGCACATAGGCAATTTTATGTATAAAACCCCCAGAATTCATGTTAAAATGGCACAGAAACAATTATATGTATAATACCCCCAGAATTCACATTAGAATGGCACGGAGGCAATTCCATTTATAATACCCCCAGAATTCATAGAAGAATCATGGCACATAGGCAATTTTATGTATAAAACCCCCAGAATTCATGTTAAAATGGAACAGAGACAATTATATGTATAATACCCCCCAGAATTCATATTAAAATGGCACAGTGGCAATTCCATGTATAATAGCCCAGAATTCATAGTAGAATGGCACTGAGGCAATTCCATGTATAATACCCCCCAGAATTAATATTAGAATGGCACAGTGGCAATTCCATGTATAATACCCCCAGAATTCATAGTAGAATGGCACAGAGGCAATTCCATGTATAATACCCCCCAGAATTAATATTAGAATGGCACAGAGGCAATTCCATGTATAATACCCCCCAGAATTCATATTGGAATGAAAAAGAGGCAATTCCATGTATAATACCCACAGAATTCATAGTAAAATGGCACAGAGTCAATTCCATGTATAATACCCCCCAGAATTAATAGTAGAATGGCATAGTGGCAGATTCACAAATGATACCCACTGAACACTTTTTTTTTATGTACAACTGCCTCAGCCAGTGTCGAACTGGCCCACTGGGATACCAGGAAAACTCCCGGGGGGTCCAGGTGTTAGTGGGCCCTCTTGTTTCTAAACATTTGGCCTATTTCATGGTCATTCCCTATTTCTTTTTGGGGGAAAATGCTTAATAATGGGACAATATTGTAAGTATATATAAAAAAGTAGGAAAATAAAGAGGTTGAGTGAGGAGAGGAGGAATAATAGTTTGGAACGGTCCACTGTCTTAGGTTTTTCGGTGAGCCCAAGGTCTAAGGCTTTCTGGTGGTCCTCTGGCATCCCAGTCCAACACTGTCTTCCCTACAGTTGCCCAAAGCACAGGGAGCATGTGCTGGGCCACTGACACTTCTAACAAAATCCAAGATCCCAACTTTTATCATGATCAGGATCAAAAGGAAAAAAAACAAAAACAATCTTTTAGGGTTGCGGAAACTTCCTTACTACATTTTCCCATCCTCCACAAGTAATTTTAATTTAATATAGCTCTATATACAATATAGCTAACGACCACAATCTTCTAATGAACCACGAGAGATGTTTATCCGGCTATCTAGTTGTTTTACATTTCCTAGCAACCTGTGTGCGTGCCCTCCAATTCGTCCAATTGCATCCAATCGGAGCGTTCGGTGACGTCAAGTGGGGCGATTGGTCTGTTTGACGGCGTTCTCTATTTAACCTGGTAACGAAGGTATGGAGTGTTTGTGTTATGCTGCATGGGTTGGGTTTGTTTCCTCATCCGGGATGCTGACTATAGAAGGATGTGGGGTGCAGGGGATAGTGGGTGCTGACTGGGTCCTGTAAGGATATAGGATGCAGACTGGGTTATAGAAGGACAGTGTTGAATGGGTTATCTAAGGATATGGGATGCAGCCTGGGTTCTGTAAAGATATGGGGTTCTGACTAGGATATATATAATGATATGGGGTGCTGACTGGCTTATATAAGGATAGGGGGTGCTGATTGGGACATTTAATGATATGGGTTGCTGACTGGGTTATATAAGGATAGGGGATGCAGACTGAGTACTATAAGGATATGGTGTTGTGACTAGGATATATATAAGGATAGAGGGTGCTGACTGGGTTCTGTAAGCATATGGGATGCAGACTGGGTTATATAAGTATATGGGGTACTGACTGGGTTATTTAAGGATATGGGTTGCTGATTGGGACATTTAATGATATGGGTTGCTGACTCGGTTATCTAAGGATATGGGATGCAGCCTGGGTTCTGTAAGGATATGGGGTTCTGACTAGTATATATTTAAGGATATGGGGTGTTGACTGGGTTATATAAGGATACGGGCTGCTGACTGGGTTCTGTAAGCATATGGGATGCAGACTGGCTTATATAAGGATATGGGGTGCAGAGTGGGTTATAGAAGGATAGGGGCTGCTGACTGGGTTACATAAGGATAGTGTTGAATGGTTAATATAAGGATAGGGGGTGCTGACTTGGTTCTGTAAGAATATTGGATGCAGACTGGGTTATTTAAGGATATGGGGTGCTGAATGGGTTATTTAAGGATATGGGTTGCTGCTTGGGACATATAATGATAAAGGGTGCTGACTGGGTTATATAAGGATAGTACTGACTCGGTTATATAAGGATATGGGATGCAGACTGTGTTCCGTAAGGATATGGGGTTCTGACTAGGATATATATAATGATATGGGGTGCTGACTGGGTTATATAAGCAAATGGGATGCTGACTGGAATATACAAGCATATGGGCTGCTTACTGGCATATACATAAATATGGGGTGCCGACTGGATAATACAGGGATATGGTATTCTGGGTGGGATATTTAGAGTAAACACGTACGAGGGCTATTTCAGGGATGTGTGGAGGGAATAGGAGAATTGCTGGTATAATCCCCTGTCAGTCCCAGTAATGCCCGGTTTGGCATCATCTTCTCACAGGTACAGTGCAATGGTGAGACAGTTTCCTGTAAGTGGCCCAGTTGCTATGGCAGACATGCTGGATCCCTACACCTTTGATGCCCCTTCTACATACATTAACTTTAGTTCTTTCCATGAGGATCACAATGCTGACTCCTGGTTCGGTGAGATTCCTTGGGGATCTAGAATGGGAGGGGCGTAGAGTCAAGTATTGGCTGGGAATTGGGTTGGGGGGATCTGTATATTGAATGTGATGAAGTGTTTGGCATGAGTGCTGCTGGAGGTGCAGACTATCCCTTGGGTGAGCCTTCCCCTGGCTGTTTGAGTGCACCCTTGTTTCATTCTTTGTCTGAGGGTTAGAACTCTCCGTGTGGCAGCCTCTCTAGTGCCTTGACTCCTCCCTCACATTTGCATAGCTCAGATTTTCTTTGCTCAGACTCCCTGAGTTGCTTAACATTTGGGCAGGCTCCCTACACCAACATACTTATATGTTGTAAGGAGGGACTCTATGCGCACCTGTATTGTAGATCCTTTTAGCTGTTAACTCCTGTGTGTGCCATGTCCTTTGTTTCTGATTTCCAGTGCCCACGGTGCCCTTTATTTTCTAATAGGAGCAATGCTAGATGCATAGCTGTACCTCTCTCTCTACCTAAACACATCTGGGCCCCTCATCTCATTCTGGAGCTTCCTCTTTTCTGCCATTTTCATTTGTACATTTAGGCCCTCTTGATCTCTGTTGGTTTTCTCTAATAATCCCCACTTGCTCTACCCCACTCTCCAATCATTCTGCTCTTTCCATGTCTTCTCTTTACAGTACTGCTGACTGCATATAGGACTTACTTGTGTAGGAACGGCTACCAATACAAAAATAGCCCTAAACCAAGAAATTAAGTTAAAAAAAACTGACACAGCCACTGAGAAATTATCTTCATTCAGTTGATGATGCCTTCCAAGGTTGTTTCCATGTCCTACAGCGTGGGAACATCTACTCTATAGTCTGCCCATTCTGATTGGTTACCAAGGATATAAGGGTCACCCCTAATGTCTTTATTGTAACCTAGCTCCAAATGCATGATGTAATTGAGTGTCAGTGGCATGTGCTCCTGGGCTACTTCGCTAATAGTAGTTGTCTGACTTTTAGGTTCAAGCCCCACTTGGAGGTCAGGGCCCTTTGGACATAAGATTTGATATATAAAACATTGGTGAATTGGGCATTCACCCATAGTTCCAGCAACATAAGTGCTCACTTCCAGACCCCACTCTCTGATCTTCTAGATATTCCTGGAAGCTTAACATTAAATCAAATGGGCATTCACCCCCTAACTGGACATCTATCCAAGTGGCTTGGTGGACTTGGCCTGAGGACCAGTTTATACCACATATGTAATCTGTTGCCAATTTTTGTTCTGCAGACAGAGTGACCAATGCACTTAATACTCCCCCAAACCAGAGGCCACGCTTTGAAACTTCTGCTGTGAATTCTGGTAAGTGACAAATAAATGTGTTTCTGCTGGGAGTGTAAGGGACCCCAATGCTGATACAGGGCAGCATGAATATATTAGCATGTTCTAAAGAAGCAGCCTTACAATTGGCAGGGGGCATTAGGCTGCTCCAGTTAAACAAGTCTGTTTCCTTTAACAGAACACAAGCGCAAGGTGTTGACAACTCTTTCAAAGGAGGCAGTCTCCAAGAGTACTACACATTTTTGTGATGTGAAATCTCCGTCAATGCGGTAAGTTTTTTTTTTTTTATTTTGGGCTTGGGGACAATGCTGTGTACCTGTGTCACAGTAGTTTGCTTTATCTGTCATATTTTACAGATTCATTAGAAACACTAGACACTGGATGAATATAATAAGCAGCAGATGTTTTTGATCTTGATTAAGATTATAAGACTACACCTGTTCAAAGGAACAGTAACATCAAAAAAGTGTTTTAAAGTAATACAAATATAATGCAGTGTTGCCCTGCACTGGTAACACTGCTGTGTTTGCTTCAGAACCACTACTATAGTTTATATAAATTAGGGAGGCACCAAATCCAGGATTGAGTTTGGGATTCGGCCTTTTTCAGCAGGATTCGTATTCGGCCGAATCTATCGCAAAGGATTTGGGGGTTCGGCCGAATCCAAAATAGTGGATCCCTAATACAAATAAGCTGCTGTGTAGCAATGGGGGAGTAACCTGAGAAAAGGCTCAGGTTACACAACAGATAGCAAATATACTCTGTAGAACAGGGTCAGCAACCTTTACTATCAAAAGAGCCATTTTGCCCCCTCTTCCACTAAAGAAAAATAGTCTGGAGCCGCAAAACATAACACAGTTTATAAACTTTTAAAAGTTGTAACCTTTTTTGTAATGTTAACTGTTACAACAACAGAATACAACAAACAGAAGTGCAGTCAGGCCCGGATTTGCGGCAAGGCCGCATAGGCCCGGGCCTAGGGCGGCAAAAAAATAGGGGCGGCATGCCGCCCAGCCGCATTATGGGGACGAGTGCGTCCCCATTCATTTACAGCAGCTGCGCCGGCGTTTTTTCGCCGGCACGCTGGGAAGGGGAGGTGAGGTGGGCGCTAGGACCGTGCGGCCGCCTGGTCGGACCGCGCGGCCTTGTCTATCTATATTACCCTAAATACATCCATATATCTTCTCTGATCCTATTATACCTTTGTGGAGAATATATTACAGCTGTGTCCATCCAAGTTGAGGGGAACATTAGTTCAGCACTGCTCCTGACTACATGATTATTACTGTAAAATAACCACCAAGTTGTACAGTGCTGGAGCCTAATGGATTGGTTCCCAGTAGATATGTGTCATTGCCAATTTACATATGTCATACAAGTTTCTTTTCAGGAGTAGGAATGTGCTGGTGAAGCCTAAAATTGCAGAACAGCAAGAGCTTGAGAAGATACAAGAACTTCAAAAGAATCTCAAGAAAAATGAGCATTCCATGAAAGCTGCCATAACTAGAGCAGGTGTGTGTACCTGTTGGTGGGAGCGACTATATTTTCCTGACTGTGTACAAAATAAGATATACCTTCATACTGTACTCATTCAAACTGCTGGAGGGCCACCAGTACTGTGAAGCACAGTATGAACTGTTCATTTTAGAGTGGTCCTGATAGGTTTCTGTCTCCTGCAGTATTCTGCCTTCCCCATGCTCCCTGTGTCAGCCATACTCTTCCTGCTCTATGATCCTTGTGTGTGCCATACTCTGCCTGCCCTATGTTCCCTGTGTGTGCCATACTCCACCTGCCCTTTTCCCTACTCTGCTGCCCTACTCTGCCTGTGTGGTGCCCTACTCTGCCTGCCCCATGCTCCCTGTGTGTGCCATACTCGGCCTGCCCCATGCTCCCTGTGTGTGCCATACTCTGCCTGCCCTATGCTCCCTGTGTGTGCCATACTCTGCCTGCCCCATGCTCCCTGTGTGTGCCATACTCTGCCTGCCCTATGCTACTTGTGGGACATGAGCCTGGTAGCATTTGTTCTGGGGGGTTGTTAGCATTTGGAAGTTTTTAAGGGCCCCTAAGGTATTTAATCATGTACTGTGTTATCCACAGGGGAGGAGGCATATGGATTTAAGGGTATGTCTTAAAATGACTTTAATGTTTCACATATTCGTGATGAGTGATATCCCTGCAGTGAGCACCAATCGTTTGTTTTTTTTGTTTTTTGATGTGCTACCACCATGAACTTGGATATGGTCTTAAAAATTCTTGTGGTAACATGGGTATGATTTAAAGTGGATATGGATTAAACACAGGTAGTGGTCAACACTGGCTTCCATTATCGGCCCTTCACCACGTAGACCAGTAAAACTCAGGGCCTCTGTACCACAGTGTTTTAGACAGAACAATATGAGGGTATAACTAATTGGCTCTGTGTCTATTGCATGGCTTCACCCCCCCCCCTTCTGTGTCTCAGGTCAGTCTTTGAATAATGGTGACCCTCCAGTCACAAAACCAGTGGATTTTCTCTGTAAAACCAATGGTCAACTTGAGCATGGTTCCAATCAACCTGAGAGAAATGACTGTAACATGGTGAACTTTGTTGCATCACTAAGGAGACACCAACTGCCATCGGTGAGTTTAGCAGTGTGGGGGTTATCATTGGATTTGTTGTGTGGGAGCACAAATGTAATTTACTTGGGCTGTACCAACAGGTTCAGATTCCTAAACGAGGATACACAATCCCAAAACCCTTCAACCTGTCACAGGGAAAAAAACGAAAGCGTGAGGAGGCTTTGGAATCCAGTGCTGAAAAGGTTATATCTTTCTCCAAAAGAACTCCCGCACGTTATTGCCTGCATGGCCACCAGAGGGAGCTCGAGGAAGAGGAGGTGCCTGTTATCAAAGCCACTCGTACGCCACACTGCAGGGTCCTATTTAAACCCAAACTTTTAGAAAAGAGACAAGTGGATGTTTGTCCCTTTTCCTTCTTTGAGCGGGACAAGGAGCGGCAGCTGCAGAAAGAGAAGCGATTGGATGAACTTCGCAAAGTGGAAGTGAGTATGGCAAAATAAGGGTGGGCAGGTCCGGACTGAGAATTAAAATAGGCCCTGCCATTTTAGGTACACAGAGGCCCAATCAGCCCACACAGAGGCCCAAACAGCTCCCACCAGCCCACTAAATACTGACTTTCTATGGGACCTTATAGCAGCCCCTCTGGCATTTGCCAGAACCCACAGATTGCCAGTCCGGGCCTGAGGGTGGGATATTCTCACCACAGGGCAGAAATAGGAACATATGCACAGCTGAGTGGTGTGGGTGATGGGCACAGGGTAGATACAGGCATCCATATTACAGTACAGTGTGGGTATCATACTTGCAAAGCTCAACTCTGGATCTTTTTCTTGAGGTCTATAAATTTAAGGCTCAGCCTCTGCCACCATTCTATCACATCAGCCCCTTTAAGAAGAAGGTGAGGTTGCCAAGCCAGAAGGAGCGATTTGAGCTGGAGACATACAATGTGGAGTCATGTCCTACTTAACCATCCCAACATCCCCGAGCTTCTCAGGCAGGTTTAAGTGCTGATGCAGCTGATGTTCCTGTGTTACCGCCAAATCGAAATTTTCTGGTAGTTGATGCCCTTTTCAAGCCCTGGACTATACACATCCTAATGAACAAACATATGTCCGGTAAATAGTAGCATGAATACAGAGGCATGTTTTTGCCCTGGGGGGGTGTTATGTAAATACTAAATATTAATGGTAGGGATGCAACAAATCCACTATTTGGGATTCTGCCCAATGCCTGGTGAAAGATTTGACCAAATACCGAACCAAATCCTAATTTGCATATGCAAATTAGAATCAGGGAAGGAAAAAGAGGAAAACAGATCATCTTCTGTGACGATTTCCCTATCCGTCCTTAATTTATATATGCAAATTAGGATTTGGGTCCGGCCAAGCACAAGGATTCGGCCGAGTCCGGCTGAAAATCCTGGTCAAATCCCGAACCGAATCCTGGATTCGCTGCATCCCTAATTAATGGCCTATTATGCCTTGTAAAAATGGTAAATAAGATAAATATACCTTGTAATAAAATTTAAGTGAACTATTTTCTTGATTCTGTCTGGTACCTTCCATCAGGCTATTGCACATGTTGCCATGTTAGTCATGCAACGTCCAAGGGGGCTTGTATGTTCCACTGCAGCAAGAGGTCAACCATCTTCTCCACTGTCATCTTATAGTGATGGCGGCAGTAAGAGCCAAAGAGTTTGGATTTCTAGACTTGACTCCAAAACGGCACATTGAAGAGAATTTGGATGCAGATTTTTCTCCAAATTGGCTAGCAGTCAGGTGTCACTCGGGCAAAGGTTTTTTTCAACCACTCCCAATCCTTGGTTGCTATGTAATACTGACCCTGAACTGTTTATTTGTACAATTGTGTATTGAGGATTTCATGTCATTACACTGAGGCTGTTTTGGCAATTCTGCTACGTTTCCATGTAAATTGTTATTATATGGCACAATCACCTGTCGCTGCTGAGGTCAGAGCAACAGTAGTTTATGGAATGACTAAATAACCAGCACAGTGTCCAGCAAAATAGAGGCAATGGATAGAACAGGGCATGGGCAAAAAGCTGCAGAGGCCGCATCCTAAGTCCAAAGCAGCTGGAAGGTGTGTGGGACCCCTGATTGGGGCAATCGTCTGGGACAGAACAGTCGTCCGTCACCCTTGGAGATGTATGTACAATTTCAGTATTTCCCTGTTAATAAGAGACTGGTTACACAGATCCTGATGGGAGCTGCTACTAGTTATGCAGAGCCCTTGCAGACAAATGGAGTCTGCTCCTGTATGAATACACTATATATTATAATGACGAGTCCCCCACAACTGCTTGAGGAGCTGAGGCTACCGAGGATCATTCAAGTAGGGAATGCATATCTTCTCTATGGACAGCTGAAATATCTCAAGTGGTTTCAAATCAAAGTATAAGAGCTCCCAGTAAGACGCCAATATTATCCTAGCCTCCGTTGTGCTTCACTTGTGTGCAGTCTTTAATCCCACGGGGAACTAATCTGTAAATAAATCTCGGGGTGATGGGCAACTGTACATTCCCAGACGATGGACTCCAATCAGGGGTCCCACACACATTCCAGCTGCTTGTCATTTATGATGCAACCTCTTTTAGCCTGCCCAAGCCCTGAGTTCAATCCATTGCCCCTTTTCCTGGGCACTTGTACTGGTTAGTTAGTCCCCACACAAACTACTTGTGCTCTTATCTCTGCTCCAGTTAAACAACAGTGACAGGCAATCGGTTGCTCTATATTGGTGAGGGGTGGATAAGGAGAGTGGAACAAGACCTGTTTACAAGAAAAAAAATAGCCAAATCATCAAAATGGCTCCATTGTGTTTGCCATGAAATGCTCCGTAGTTAGGGTTGCCACCTGGCCGGTAAAAATGATGCTTGATGCCAATGTTATTTATAGGAAAAAACGAGAAAAAATAGGAAGGGCGGTATTTTTTTCCAGAAAAGGTGGCAACCCTATCCGTAGTATTTATCCTATGGGCTGAATGATCGGTTCAGGGTACAAATATCACATTAAGCAACTGAACTGCAGCCTTGTGCCTTTATATTGTCACAGAACCCCTCGAATATCCTTATAATTTACAGTAGGGTGTTACATTATCCCTATGAGTGATACTCGGATTTCCCAGTGCAACTCCGCCTCTGCATATTAATAGGCTCCATAGGGAAGTTGTTTGTCTAATACAGCAGGTATGGATATAAATTATTTATTTGCCCTCAGGAAATGCCCCACAGCATAAAGAGGAAAGTGTAAATCTTTATTGGTACTGTAGAGAGCACAAAGGCCAACACAGCCACTGGTCTGATCGTTATCCACTAAAAACAATCATATCAGTATATGTTATGAGAATCAATATTGCAGCGTATAGGAAAAAAGTGCACCCCCCCATAAGAATTGTGTGTCCATTTAGTAGAATTGGGACCAGACAAGTGATATGAGGAAATCAGGGATGTATCAGTCTGTCTCTCCCAGGAAGGAAACTGTGCCGGGAGGGTGAGAGAGAGGCCCGACTACCCCAATGGGAACCCCCATACTGATAACCCCTAAAGTGCCTGTGAATTAGTCGGCCTTACAAAAACAGCACAGACTACACAGTTACTACAACTGCTAACGATTTATAAAGCTCAATCTTATTCTGCACCTTTGCACAAATTGGGTTCTAATCTAAGTATATCCCAGAAGTCTCTGAGCCAATTTATTTTCTTGCAGTATATTTCTTGCTAGCTGGGGGTACCAATTTAGAAGTGACACAATTGCAGACCCCACAAGCAGAGAACCCGTGCTCAGCTGGAGACTTTCTTGCAGCTGCAGAACAGAAACTATCAGGGTCACACTCATTGAACATTTGGGTATGGCAGCAGTGGGTCACAGGATACAACGTTTAGCTTTATTCATTAAGCTTTGCACAGTTAAAGTAGACCCTACAGTTGGGGAACCAGGAGTTCAAATTTAGAATCTATTAAATCACTATACATGGAGATGTGCCGGGGGTTACTCTGGGCGCAGAGATTGGAGGAACCAGCAGGAGATTACAGAATATAGCAGATCTCTGTACATCGGACTGCACCAGGGTTCAATAATACAGTTGCAGAATATTCCAAAATGTACTCAGAATTCTAGATAGCAGGCAAAACTGATATCCATCCACTGGTAATTCCTCTACATTAGGCAGCAGTCTGCTCAGTTCTGTTTTCACCTGGATTGAATTAGATGCTTTTCTTGACACTTCACGGTGCTTTGTGTGTGCAAACTCCAAATGTTCTCCTATAACCCCTTCCCCCAACAAGTGCCTTGCTTTACTTCACCCTTCAAGGTGCCCCCCCCCACCTTCTGTGGTACCGAGGGCAAAAATGTTACTGGCCTATGTGGTGGAGGGCTGATAATATGTTAGTGTTGGCCACTCCCCTTTTAAACCACACCCACAGTAAACCACACCCATGTTACCACAAGAACGTTTAAGATCATATCCACATTAACGTTGGTAGCACACCAAAAATCCAAATGGTTGGTGCTCACTGCGCTGGAGAGGCATTATGGTGTAATGCAAGACAGTTCCTATCCTCTGAAAGGACCGTCCCTGTAGTGGAAAAAAAATGATAATTTGGTAGTGAGCTGGTTTCTAAGGAAATGACCTAGTAACCTCTAGTGGTGTTTGATGAAGTACAAGGAAAAGATAGAAATGAGTCCAATCTCTAAAGATAAAGCTAAACACTGTCCGATAAAAAGACCCTCATGGTAAGTTTGGATCCTAACAAGGGATAGAATCCAGTTTTCTAAGAGAAAGAAACCCCACCAAATAGTTGATACTGTATCTATACCAAGTTAACTCAAACCTTAAATTGCAAAACTCAGGTAATTAATATTGATAATAATAATTAATAAAGAGGTGCTGTCTAATAACTTAAGTAAAAGAGTAAATTTTATACTTACCGTAATTTTCTTTTCCTGGAACGTACTCATGGCAGTGGGTCACTTGTATGTATCCCTGCCCCCGCAGGTTTGGATAGAAAAACGAATTAGCATAGCAATTAAAAGCTCCCTCCTCCCCTTTCACCTTCAGTTCTAGGTTTTCCCAAAGTCAATAAGGGAGGGATAGTGACCCACTGCCATGAGTACGTTCCAGGAAAAGAAAATTACGGTAAGTATAAAATTTACTCTTTTCCTGTTCACTAACTCATGGCAGTGGGTCACTTGTATGATATGCCATAGCAATAAAGGGAGGGCAAATGCTGAAATAATATATTTATTAAAGAAAAGAAACTGTTTGCAACACAGAACGACCAAAATTAGCTTCTGTAGCTGACATTACATCCAACTGGTAATGTCTAATGAATGTCTGCATTGACGACCAAACTGCTGCTCTGCAGACCTCTTCAGAACTCACTGAAGACTGGAATGCCCATGACGTTGCAACTGCTCTGGTGGAATGAGCTTTGATTAATGCTGGCTCTGGCATCTTTAGGGCCTTATAGGCCTCTTTGATACAGGAGGTAATGTATCTTGCCAAAGTAGACTTAGAGGCAGGAGCACCTCTTTTAGGGCCATCTGGGATCAGGAATAATGAATCTGACTTCCTGAAGTCTTCGACTCTTTGAATATATATCGACAACGCTCTGGCTACATCGAGCCGGTGCAATTTTTCTTCTAATTCATTAGACGGATCCTTGTAGAAGACTGGTAACACAATCTCTTGATTACAATGAAAAGAAGAGGATACCTTTGGCACAAATTTTGAATTAGTTCTCAAGACTATCCTGTCTTTATGAAAAATAAGGCATTCCCTTGCCACTGATAGCGCATGCAATTCGCTCACTCTTCTGGCCGACGTTATGGCGACCAGAAAAACTACTTTAAGAGTTACATTCTTGAGTGGTACCAACTGTAATGGCTCAAAAGGATCATCCATTAAAGCTTGCAACACAGCAGACAGGTCCCATGGAGGTACTCTCGATCTTATTGGAGGATTTATATGGTTTGCCGCCTGAATGAATCTTGCTATGATTTGTTCTGCAGCCAATGATTTATTCCAAAAAGCTGATAAGGCTGAAATCTGAGATTTTAGCGTATTTGTGGCCAAACCCTTTTCTAAACCTGATTGAAGAAATTCTACTACATGAACTGTAGAATATATAGACGGGTCAATCTTTCTTTGCTTACACCAGTCTCTGTATATGCTCCAAACTCTGTAATATTTGCTAGAAGTTGAAGCCTTTCTGGACTGTAGTAAAGTATCCACTACTGCTTCAGATAGTCCTGATTCCTCTAACTTCCTCCTTTCAGTAGCCATGCCGTCAATCTTAGACTGTGAAGATTTGGATGCCAGATTGGACCCTGAGACAACAGCTGAGGGATTAGTGGTAATTTCCAAGGGTAGTCTATCGCCATGTTCTGAAGCTGGGCAAACCAAAGCCTCCTGGGCCACCATGGAGCTATTAGAATTACTCGAGCATAATCTTGTCTCACCTTCCTTAATGTCTTTGGAATGAGAGGAAATGGAGGGAACAGGTAGGCTAGATGGAACCTCCATGGTATGGAAAAAGCATCTCTCCCCTCTGCTTGGTGTTCCCAGCTCCTGGAAAAAAATCTGTGAGTTTTCCGGTTGCATGTGGAAGCCATCAGGTCTATTTCCACTGTCCCCCATCTCTTTTCTCTAAAATATGTGGGAATCCAGCGACCACTCCCCCGGATGGATCCTGGATCTGCTGAGGTAATCTGCTTCGATATTCATTTGTCCTGGGATGTATGTTGCTGTCAAGTGGCACAAATTCTCCTCTGCCCATAGAAAAATTCTCTCTGTTAACTTCATCAGGCACCTTGATCTGGTTCCCCCTTGTCTCCTCAGATAACTCACCACTGTGGTATTGTCTGAATGAACATTCACCGACAACCCTCTTATTTTCTGTTGATAGCCTTGAAGAGCTTCCCAAACTGCTTGTAATTCCTTCTGATTCGAAGACCATTGCCTCATCTCCTCTGACCACCAGCCCTGGAGCGGCTGATTGTTGATAACTGCGCCCCAGCCTAGATTGCTGGCATCGGTAGTAAGAGTCTGCCATTGTGGTGATAGGATGTGCTTCCCCTTCTGAAGATTGGCTGAGAGGCACCACCACCTCAAACTCTCCTTGGTCTTCCACTTCAGAAAAATCTTCTGCTTCATGTTGTATGGATCTCTGGACCACTGCTTCAGAAAATCCCATTGTAATTGGCGACGATGAAAATTCGCCCATTCCACGGCCTCGGCTGCTGCTATGCACTTGCCTATTACACTGAGGCACTCCTTCGCCGAACAGACTTCTTTCCGTCTGAGTACCTGTACTGATTTTCTGACATCTTGTGCCCTCTTCTTTGTCAGAAAAACTCATCTGGATTGAGTCTATTAGCACTCCCAAATACTGAAGATGCTGCACTGGTGTTAAATGCGACTTGCTGAAGTTTACTTTCCATCCGTGGCGTTGCAGGAAGTTTAGAACGTAATTTCTTTGGTGAATTAACAATTGATGCTCTCTGGATTTGATCAGGATATCGTCTAAATACGCATACACCTGTATGCCTCTTTCCCTTAGAACTGCTATCAGAGTGATTAGGACCTTTGTAAATGTTCTCGGTGAGGTGTCTAGACCAAACGGTATGGCTTGATACTGGAAATGCTTTCCGAGAACAACAAACCGAAGAAACTTTGGATGGGAACTGGCCACAGGAATATGCAGATAGGCGTCCTTTATGTCGATGGAGATCAACCAATCTCCCTGATCTATTTCCTGCAAAACACTTCTCAAAGATTCCATCTTGAACCTTCTGACTCGTAGAGACCTGTTTAGCACCCTTAGATCTAAAATTGCTCTGTATTCTCCTGTTTTTTTCTTTATTAAAAACAAGGGGGAATAAACTCCTAACCCTCTTTGGGATTTTGGGACTGGTCTTATTACCTCTTGTTTCCATAAATCCATCAGGATCTTTGAAAGAGCTTGTCTTGCTCTCGGCTCTCCCGGAATCCTGGATTGCAAAAATAAACTTTTCAAATGTCTGCGTTTGAATTCCAATTTGTAACCTACAGAAATTATCTGAAGTACCCATCTGTCTCGGATGGTTGTCTCCCATTCCTTGTAAAATTTCCCAAGTCTTCCTCCTACTGGATCTTGGGATAGACTTCTGGCGTCATGCATACCTTCCTCTGCCAAATCTGGTCTGCCTCTTGGACCCACGAAAAAGATTTGATTGCCCCGATCTCCAAGCCTGATAGTTTGCGTAGGGCCTGCCAGGTCTGTAAAACCTAGCCTCTTTATAATTAGTTCTCTCGATCCTTGTATTCTGAAATGGGTTTCTTTTACCCCTTCTATCTTGTGGTAAAAAGGGACTCTTACCTGCTGTCACCTTAGAAATAATTTTCTCCAAACTGGAACCGAACAATAATTCACCTTCAAATGGCAGCCCACAAAGATTGTGCTTTGAAGCAGCATCCGCCTGCCATTGACGCAGCCATAAGGCCCTTCTAGTTGAAACAGAGAGTGCCATTGATTTTGCTGCCAACCTTAGGTTTTCAGTTGCTGCTTCCATGATAAAGTCTGAAGCCCACTTTATCTCAGTAAGCGCATCCTTAATCCTGGATCTACTGACGTTTTGAGACAAAGCATCTTCAATATTCTTCAACCAGATCCTTGACGCTTTTGCAAGGCAAATATTAGCAATGGCCGGCCTACATGCTGCACCAGCTACTAAATAGGCTTTCCTCAATGTGCTCTCCTGCCGTTTCTCCATTACGTCACGGAATGACACGCCATCATCCACCGGTAGCGTAGTTCTGCGAGCGATTCTTGTTATAGGAGCATCCACCTTAGGAGGTGTGACCCACTTATTAATAACCTCTTCCTGAAAAGGATACATTTTATTAAATCGTTTGGAGATGAAACATTTTTTATCTGGTGTCTTCCACTCTTTTTCTAATTCCGATTTAAATATATTATGCATAGGGAAGTATGGTTGCTTCTTGTAAGAACGGCTAGCCAGTCTATCCCTCTTGGAGGTATCCTCTTGTGGATCATCCAGCTCCAAAGCTTTTAACATGGCTTCTAAAAGAGGTGACACAATTTCCAAATCAAAGTTTGATTGGCTGGAAGACTCATCCTCTTCCTCAGTCTCATCTAATTCACCTTCTGAAATTTGCACCGTCTGATCCAAATCAGAATCCGCTGATGAGATGCCAGCTTCCTCCTGAACCCTTGGCTTTTTTAAAAGCTTATCAGTAGCTCTAGATAAAGCTACCTCAATAGAATTAGACACTGATTGGGACATCTTATTCATAAATTCTTCAAATTGATTAGTCATATTTCCTGAGTCAAGCGAAATACATTCCTGACAGAGTCTTCTTCCCTGCAATGCAGGATTATCACAAGATCTGCAGATCTTAGACTTCCTAGTTGCTCTTTCAACTTCCTGATCCCCAGAATGCCTACAAAATATACAATAGATTTGATAAGTTGTACTGGAAAATTAAACATCCATCCTGCTCTCTGTTATCGTTGGACTCACCCCTCCATATTTTAACGACCTTTGCCTCCTTAGTTAAGCCCGATATTGCCAGACTAATGCTCAGAAATAGCTCACAAACTGACAGGTTGATTCTGAATGCTGAAAAGGATACATCGTTTCAATATAGGCATCAATGTAACAACAATCTCCTTGTGCAAGAGTATCGCTTACCAGGAAACACACAGATTGCAAGTTACTGCGCGGATGGCCTCAGATTGTAACAGGAACGCTACAAGTTTGCCGGTCTGAAAAAAATTCCTCATGCGTCTGACGTCATCACGTTGTATGCGCATCACCATGGCAACACGTCCTGTATAGCTTGCGCCTTCTCCAATAGCTATGGCGCTCGGCAGAAAATAATTTCCAATACTGCCATAGCCCCTGGTCGCACCTGACAGCAGGAGGGGCCCCTGGGCAGCGGTTAGAATCAGCGCTAGTCCCAGGGCTTCAACCAAGGAGAGAGAGCTTGAGACCTGGTTGGAACAATCTATGGGGTGAGCCTGAATCCTTGACGCGGGACAGAAAAAGAACTGAAGGTGAAAGGGGAGGAGGGAGCTTTTAATTGCTATGCTAATTAGTTTTTCTGTCCAATCCTGCGGGGGCAGGGATACATACAAGTGACCCACTGCCATGAGTTAGTGAACAGGAAAGTGCTAGTGCAAATAAATAGTGTGAAATCAATCAGCCACAAAGACTGATGATAAAAAATAATTGATTACTGCTAAATCAAAAGGGTATATTAACCCACCAATAGATTCAAATACCACCCCTTAATCAATAAATTCATTCATTCATTAATTAATTAGTAAGGGGCAATTATTCAAATAGAATTAGTAAATTAATATTGCAATTAAGTTCCACCAGTAAAGTGCAGTGCAATAAATAGGCTAAAAAATGAGACTTGGTTAATTAATTAACTAGTTAAAAAGGAGTAATTAAAAATTGACCAAAAATTCCATATGGGTTAAAAAGTCATCCGTTCACAATCCATAGATAGAGTTCATAGAAAATTGAAAATATAGAGGGTGGAGTTGTCCCAAAATCTAACTGCCTATTTTTGTTTTTAAGGCCTGGGACACCACAAAGTAAAGGCAGGACAGGGTAACCGGAGCTGTGGCCTTGTAACTTAACTTGCCCTATCAATTAAAAGAGGCTAAATAGCCCTAAAAAGCCACAAACTCACGGCCCCTTATAACAGAAGGAAGATGGAAGAGGTGGTAAGACAAGAGGATTAGACCAGAATTCCAGCCCACATCAAATATATTGTAACCAGTTTTTTTTCCTTAAGGGAAATATTTCTTCCGAATATTATCTTAGGAGACCAATTTTCAAAAGAACGCACAGAACATTCCTTCTCTGGGAACTGCCATATTGTTTCCCTTAGACACAGTACACATTGGGGTTCCCTATACACATGACTCATTATGTACCTTCCTGAGGGGGAATCTGACAGAGAAACCAGTATTCACATAAAAGAGGAGAGGGCTGCTCAAAGGTGGGGGGCTGGTGGAAAAGCAGAGAGGATAGTGGGAGGAAAAGGCAATCAAGCGAAAGCAGCAGGGACAGTCCTTCCATACCGAAACCAGAGGAGAGTGAGAGTCACAGGCGGCAACACAAGAGAGGTATCCAGGGGCGGCAAAAAGCCGCTCCTTGTACCTTTAAGAGCCGAATTTCCAGTTTTTAAACCAGAAATTCGGCATTACTATTGTGAAAGAGCACAATTGCGCTTGTCTCAATAGTGGTCCTGCCAGCGAGGGGGGGCGGCATTGAAGGAACCGCCTCAGGCGGTGCATTAATTAGAATCTGCGCTGGAGAGGCATTATGATCCTTCTGCTATGGCATCATCATACCCTCACCAGCTGCACTATGGGGGGCATGCCCCGGCAATATCTACATCCAAGGGCTATGGTAAGCAATGTCTCGCAGGCTAATTGCCAACTCTTTAAGGGCTACCATCCTTACTCACGGTAAAGGCTTAGGGACAGTCCATTTACTGGAAAATAAAAAGCTTAAATAACAGCGTTCTAACCCTGCCTGCATATCTGGGCAGGCTCACTTACGGTCAGTTCTCTCAGTGCACACGGGGAGGGGGGAGAGGGGCTGTGCCCCCCCTCTAGCAACTGTGTAGCCTCAAGCAACTGATTAGTCCAACCTATTATGTTAATGACTGAAAGGGAAACTGTTCAGCTTGCTAGATAGGCTAATGTGAGCCTTTTACAGTATGCACTGCTTTTAGCACTTAAAGGGGAAGTAAACCCCTTATTAAAAAACCCTACTCCCCTACCCTACATAGGCCCATCTACATCCCCGCCAACCTAGCTGCTACCCTGGGCAAATGCCCCTAAGTTTTCTTCTTCTTCGGTCTTCATTGGGTCTTCTTCTGGCACTTCGGCAATTTCCGTGACTTTCGGCACATGCACAGCTGACAAAAACCCGAAGACTGCTCCAACTGCGCATGCGCCGATACGGAACTTGCTTCCCGATGAATACCGAAGAGAAGAAGATGGCTGCCATGAACTCCGATGCTGTGAATCTGCACTAAGGGGTAAGTAAAAAGTTAGGGGCATTTGCCCTGGGGTAGCAGCTAGGCTGGGGGGGGACGAGGGACGGGGGTCTATGTAGGGTAGGGTCGGCCCCAGGGATGCATGTGCCTCTGAGGAGTTCGTAGCCTGGTCTTGGTTATGGAGCACTTCGATTTCCAGAACTGCAACTTGGAGATCCTGTACAGCAAACCCAAAGCTACAGAACTCAGATAGAGCAGAACCGGGAACCTCCTCTTTACTATACAGACGTTGATGTTATATGGTTGGAGAGCTGAGGTAAAGATGCCCCACTTACCATCCCCGGTGCTGTGTTCCTGAAGCATCGAACAGTAACCCAGCCAATTTCAGACATTCCCGGGGTCCCCATATCCCACCCCACTTTGCCAGAATGAGCACCCCATCACAGGAGGGTGAGTGTCTGTACCCCCAAGGACAATACCCCATGGGGTACATGCCCCAGATGAGACCTGGCCTCCCAGATGGTAGGATTATCCCTCCGGAAACTTTCTCTTTCCCATTTAAATTTGAGCAGCCATCCTCCAAGGCCCCGACACTTTGCACTGCCTATGGACCCTCGCATGGTGAGACCACCAGACTCAGTGTACAATGGGAGGATACGTTTGGCTCCATGATGGACAGTCTGGAGATGGTAGCCATGCAGAGACTTTCATCCCTTGCTGGTCCTCCAAGCTCTGCTTACCCTCACCTCTAGGGCCCACACCCTATCCACCTCCTGGGGCACCTGGAACAACAAATGGGGGAAGACATTTACCAACCCCTTGCCTTGGATAGAACGCATATAGCTGTTCCAGGAGAGAAAGGTAGGTATTACTTGTGCCTGGCCCATTCTCTATTCATATCTACTTTCAATTAGAGCAATAGAGCTAGATCAACTTGCAGCCAATCAGAGCCCGGAGATTATAATTCTGGCAAATATAACCTATTAGAGTTGCTAATCATTATATTTGTGTTTTATTTGCAGCTTTGTCACCAGGGGAATCCCAAACTCAAGGCTCCTCCCATGCAAACCCTTCCGCTGAGAGCTGTGAAGATATGGAATTCTCTCCCTGAATCAGTTGTACAGGCTGATACATTAGATAGCTTTTAAGAAGGGGTTGGATGGCTTTTTAGCAAGTAAGGGAATACACAGTTATGGAAAATAGCTCATAGTCCAAGTTGATCCAGGGACTAGTCTAATTGCCATTTTGGAGTCAGGAAGGAATTTTTCCCCCTCTAAGGCAAATTGGAGAGGCTTCAGATGGGTTTTTTTTGCCTTCCTCTGGATCAACTGGCAGATAGGTAGTTAATAAAAAAATTAAAAAAAAGGTTGAACTCGATGGGCATGTGTCTTTTTTCAACCTTACTTACTATGTTACTATGATGAATGGGGATGTCTGTGGGGATGGGGATTCTCCTGTGCCCCAAGCCCCCTCCAAGCCAAGGAAATCCAGCCAGTGGCACCTTCAGAGATCACGAAAAGCCATGAGGTCTCACAGATGGCACCCAGGATGTTCCTACTGCAGCCAGCCTGGCACCCCACCAGGGCCCAAATAATGCTATGAACGACAGTGAGTGAATATTTCAAAAGCTATGCAAAAATAAATAATGACAACCAATTGAAAAGTTGGCTTAGAATTAGGTATTCTATAACATACTTAAAGGTGACCCACCCTTTTGCAGGGACACTGTATCCTTTAGACATTGTTAGTATCTATAATAATCTGCTTGTCTGTTGTGAGCTCTGAGATGTAGGCATTTTTACCACAAACTAGAGGGCGCCTCTACTCCATTATAATGCTGGTGTTTTTTACCAAATCTGGATCATACAAACCCTTGATCTTTTCATTTCCCAGGGTATTTGGGCCCCTTCTGAACAATAAATAGGGGAGGGGCTTATAGTATTAATATTGGGCTCCGCTGAAACTGAATGTTTTCTTTTGTAATCCCTCTCTTTATCCTTTGTGGTTACCTAATGGAAATACAGGTATGGGACCTGTTATCCAGAATGCTCGGGACCTGGGGTTTTATTGGATAACGGATCTTTATTATATCTCTATTGCAGGTATAGCAGAGATATCCAGTGTGCAGCCCTGTAGCTGTGTGCCTGGGGATGCTGGGAGTGGTAGTCAAACAACAGTTGGAGAGACGCTGCCTGGAAAATATCCCCTATCAGATCCACTAAATCAGATATTTAGTGTAGGTGAAACTTTAAGGGTAACTTCGCTATATATGATTTGTTTTGTCAGTGATGGGTATAGGGGCACGGTGTTTTGCCTGTGGTATATTTCGAGGGCACTGTGTGGGTGCTAGGATTAATTTTGTTTGTTTTTTCCATCCTGGGCTTTCTTACCCATGTCAAGCTTTAGGATGGGCCTTTCACCTTAATAGATAACATGAGCTTGTCCTGTGACTTTCGTGGTACAATCATGCTTGATGCCCAGAGCTCTGGGGGTGGCACAGAAAGAAGAAAGAGGTGAACATCACCCCTTCTATTATATTGCATAGAAACCCTGAAAAGATATTGACCCTGTGTCTATCAGCCCCATCACTTAATTATTAACCAATGAAATTGCATATCATTACCCATTCTAACAAACCCCCTGCACAAATATTGACCCCGTGTATTTCAGCCCCATGATGTTCATGTTAACCAATGAATTCCCAGAGCAGTACCTTATTCTAAAAAAAACCTGCATAGATATAAAACCATACAGATCTTTAAGACTCTATCAATACCACTGCTGAGTTATATCCCACCCTGCCCTGCACCTGCACATTTCAGCAGCCCCTCCGCAGTATTAAATCACACTATTGGTCCGTTACCTTGATCAGATGAGGCACAGGAGCACCTTCCCTCCCTCAATATTTGCCATAGAGATTCAAGAAAAACACAGAGACATATTTATGGGGAAACCA
The DNA here is from genome assembly GCF_017654675.1 of Xenopus laevis. Classification (NCBI taxonomy): domain Eukaryota; kingdom Metazoa; phylum Chordata; class Amphibia; order Anura; family Pipidae; genus Xenopus; species Xenopus laevis. Next base: position 19,586,040 of record NC_054387.1, read on the forward strand.
GTTCGTGGGAACAGGATTTATTCAAATTAAAAGTCAATTGGGTTCGGGCATCCTTAACAGCTGATGATCCAGAAGAAGGCAAAAACCATAGAGTGCTTCGGCAATCTGCACTAAAGGGAAAAATTCCTTCCTGACTCCAAATGGCAATCGGTATTGCTCCCTGGATCATGGCTTTATATGTATGTTTGAGAGGGAGGGTGCATGTATGTGCATGTGTGAGTGCTTATGTGAGTACTAATGTGGGTGCATGATAAGCGGGTAGGGGTTGGTGCAAGGGTAAGGGTGGGTGAGAGTGAGGGCAAGGGGTGGGGGTAAGAAGAGGGTGGGTGAAAGCAAGGGTAAGGGGTGGGGGGTGAGAAGAGGGAGTTCAAGCGAGGGTGGGGGGTGAGAAGAGGGAGTTCAAGCGAGGGTAAGGGGTGGGGGTAAGAGGAGGGGGTGAAAGTGAGGGTAAGGGGTGGGGGGGTGAGAGGATCGGGTTAAAGCAAGGGTAAGGGGTGGGGGTGAGAGGAGGGTGTGTTAAAGTGAGGGTAAGGGTTGGGGGTGAGAGTAGGGGGTGAAAGCAAGGGTAAGGTGAGAGGGTGAGAAGGAGACGGGTTAAAGTAAGAGTAAGGGGTGGGGGTGAGAGGAGGTGGTGAAAGTGAGGGTAAGGGGAAGGAGGGGGTGAGAGGAGGGTGGGTTAAAGTGAGGGTAAGGGTTGGGGGTGAGAGTAGGGGGTGTAAGCAAGGGTAAGGTGAGGGGGTGAGAGGAGACGGGTTAAAGTAAGAGTAAGGGGTGGGGGTGAGAGGAGGGGGGGAGAAAGTGAGGGTAAGGGGTGGAGGGGTGAAAGCCAGGGCAAGGGGTGGAGGGTGAGAGGAGGGGTGAAAGCGAGGGAAAGGGGGTAAAAGTAGGGGAGTGAAAGCGAGGGTAAGGGTAGTGGGTTAGAGGAGGGGTGAAAGAGAGGGTATTTGGAGGGGGTGAGAGGGGGTGAAAGCGAGGGTAAGGGGTGGGGTGAAAGAGAGAGTATGGGGAGGGGGGTGAAAGAAAAGGGGGGGTAAGAATCGGTTGAAAGCGAGGGAAAGGGGTGGAGGGGTGAGAGGAGTGGGTGAGAGTGAGGGTAAGTGGTGGGGGACGTGAAGAGGAGGGAGATGAGAACCAGGCTAAGGGGGGGTGAGAGAGCAAGGGAAAGAGGTACAGGTTTGAGAGAAGGTGTGAGAGCGAGGGTAAGGAGTGGGGAGGTCAGGGGAGGATGGTGAAAGCAAAGGTTAGGGGTGAGTTGGTGTAAAAAGGTGGGAGCAAGGATAAGAGGTAGCGGGTAAGAGGAGGGCTGAGAGCAAGTATAAGGGGTGAGAGGAGAGTGGTGAAAGTTAGGGGTAGGTGGGTGAGAGGAGGGGTAAGAGCAAGGGTAAGCTGTGGGGTGGCAGTGAGGGAGGATGCATGGGTAGGGGGGTTTAGAAGAAGGGCACAATACATGCTAACAATTTTAATCCATGAAACCATGTTACAATCAATGTCCCTAACTCCTCTACCTCCGTGTCCTTCTATCTCATCCATCCCCGCCCCTAACATCCACATACGTCACATCCATGTCCTCTCACCATATCACTAACATCCCCATCCTGTCCTCCACCTCATCCACTAACTCTAACCGCTCATACCCTGTCGCACTCTTATGGAGGGCCACTCAACTTCCCGCACTCTCTACACTCACTCCCACTCCCTCACGTCCACGCTAATCTCTATCATTACCCATCTCTCTCCCACAAACTCACCCCCCCCTCGCCCCCTTCCTCCACACCTAATTACCAGCCCAGCCGGCTGTACAGAGGATATATATACAAGCAAGGTTGCTCTCCTAGAAAGAGAAAGGAAGAAGGTGTGAATACTTCTACTGTAACTTTAGTCTTTTTATTATTGAAGGTTTTTGATTTGATTAGCATTTTATTCAGGCAGCTCAATTTGCATCCTAAGCAATCTGGTAACTAGGGTCCAAATACCCTAGCAACTCTGCTTTATTTGAATAAGAGACGGAATAGAAATAGGAGAGGGCCTGAATAAGAATTATCATAATAAAAATACAATAACAATAATAGTAACCTTAGCAGAGCATTGGTTTTTTTTAGAAAGGGAGGTCAGCGACCCCCATTTGAAAAGCTGCAAAGAGGGGGAAGAAAAAAGCCTAATAATTCTAAAACTATAAAAAAATAAATATGAAAACCAATTGAAAAGTGCTTAGAATCACCATTCTATGACATTAAAAAAAGTACTTTTAACGGTGAACCACCCCTTTTATAAAGCACCAAACAGATGAACATGTTAGATTTACAAGTTACCAAAAACTGATTACAAGATCAATATCTCTTATTTGATGGACAGATGTTGCTGATAACTGTATGTCTGCCACTTGGTAACCTGCACATTGTAAAATAAGTAAGTAGGTTCCCGATGAAACAATATAATAAATTGTCCCCTTTAAATCCATATAAAAGTCCCCGAGATATACCCCACTCTCCAATAAATTGCCTGTTCTGGGTCACTGAAAAATCTCTTTACAAAATCTTTCTCTATAACTTGTAGCTATCTCTGTCTCTCCAACAGCCCACGTCCCAAACGTCACTGCTGTCTGCTCCCAGGGAGTGGAAATGCTGGGGTTGCCAACAGTAACAGGTAGGGAGGACAAGAGGTAGATGACACGTGCAGTCCGCCCCACTAGGACCCCAAATAATCAAACAGTGTATTGAAACTTACATTTAGAATAAGTGTGTTCAAATTTAATGAATAAAGAGAATCTACAACATACTTTTGGATTTTATCCCCCGCACACCACCCAAATGTAAAACGTCTACTTTCCCCGGCAATTCATACGTATTCTGGCTCCCATTAGGTTGCACCTTTTTCCTGATAAATAATTACGAGCTTTCCTACATATTTACTTTCCCTATTTGAATAATTGAGACGATCATAATTTTAACTGGCCAGGTGGCAACCCTAGCCCCATCATTAGCTGAAACATGAGGCTGCAACCTCTGTATTGTGTGATATACCATGCCAACTCAATATCTCTATCCATGGGCAGATGTAGTCTGGTATGTCTGTGCTTGGTACCTACACTTTGTAAGTATCCCTGATAACATAATAAAATTGTCCCCTAAAATATCCCATGAGAAAAGCCCCCAATGAATACCCCCAACTTACTCCAATAAATAGTTGCTGGGTCACGAAAAATCTCCTGCAAACTCCTTCTAAATCACTAGCTCCTCTGTCTCTCGCAAAATCTCCCAACTGTCACTGCTGGTCTGATCCTCAAAGGAGTGAAATGCCTGGGTTACTAATATAACAGTTCCCCGCCCACTAGGAGCCCCAAGCATATTAATTGGCTTAAGAATCAGAGGGACAGTTAAAAAAGCAGTGGAACATGGAAACCTAATAAATTAGATAGGCTTTGTTCAATAATGGAATGTTAATAACTTTGTCCCCTTTAATATCCAATAGAAAACCC
>NC_054387.1:19590337-19816760 GCF_017654675.1 Xenopus laevis
GCAGCGGTTAGAATCAGCGCTAGTCCCAGGGGCTTCAAACCAAGGAGAGAGAGCTTGAGGACCTGGTTTGGAACCAATCTATGGGGTGAGCCTGAATCCCCCTTTTGGGGACGGGCGGGACAGAAAAAAAGAACTGAAGGTGAAAGGGGAGGAGGGGCTGTTTAATGCTATGCTAATTAGTTTTTCTGTCAATCCTGCGGGGGCAGGGATACATACAATGACCCCACTGCCATTAGTTAAGTGAACAGGAAAGTGCTAGATGCAAATAAATAGTGTGAAATCAATCAGCCACAAAGACTGATGATAAAAAAAATATTGATTACTGCGAAATCAAAGGGTATTATTAACCGCAACCAATAGATTCAAATTACCACCCCTTAATCAATAAATTTCATTATCATTAATTAATTAGTAAGGGGCAATTATTCAAAAATAGCATTTAGCAAATTATATTGCAATTAAGTTCCACCAGTAAAGTGCAGTGCAATAAATAGGCTAAAAATGAGACTTGGTTAAATTAATTAACTGTGAAAAGGAGTAAATAAAAATTTGACCAAAAATTCCATATGGGTTAAAAAGTCATCCGCTTCACAATCCATAGATAAGAGCTTACATAGAAAATTTTGAAAAAATATAGAGGTTGGAGTTGTCCCAAAATCTAACTGCCTATTTTTGTTTTTAGGCTGGACACCACAAAGTAAAGGCAGGACAGGGTAACCGGAGCTGTGGCCTTGTAACTTAAACTTGCCCTATCAATTAAAAGAGGCTAAATTAGCCCTAAAAAGCCAACAAACTCACGCCCCCTTAGACAGAAGGAAGATGGAAGAGGTGGTTAAGACAGAGGATTAGACCAGAATTCCAGCCCACATCCAAATATAATTGTAACCAGTTTTTTTTCCTTAAGGAAATATTTCTTTCCGAATATTATCTTTAAGGTGACCAATTCTTCAAAAGAACGCACAGAACATGTCCTTCTTGGGAACGCCATATTGTTTCCCTTAGAACACAGTACCCACATGGGGTTCCCTATACACATGACTATTATGCTACCTTCCTGAGGGGGAATCTGACAGAGAAACCAGATTCACATAAAAGAGGAAGAGGGCTGGCTCAAAGGTGGGGGCTTGGTGAAAGCAGAGAGGATAGTGGGAGGGAAAGGCACCAATCAAGCGAAGCAGCAGGGACAGTCCTTCCATACCGAAACCAGAGGAGAGTGAGAGCACAGGCCGCAACGCAGGAAGGTATCCAGGGCGGCAAAAAGCCTCTCCTTGTACCTTTAAGAGCCGAATTTCAGGTTTTTAAACCAGAAATTCGGCATTTACTATTGTGAAAGGAGCGCAATTGCGCTTGTCTCAATAGTGCGTCCTGCCAGCCGAGGGGGGGCCAGCATTGAGGAAACCCGCCTTCAGGCGGTATGCATTAATTAGAATCTTCGCGAGGGCATTATGATCCTTCTGCTATGCATCATTCATACCCCTCACCAGCTGCAACTATGGCGCATGCCCCGGCAATATCTACATCCAGGGGCTATGGTAAGCAATTGTCTCGCAGGCTAATTGCCAACTCTTTAAGGGCTACCATCCTTACTCACGGTAAAGGCTTAGGGGACAGTCCATTTACTGGAAAATAAAAAGCTTAAATAACAGCGTTCTAACCCTGCCTGCATATCTGGGCAGGCTTACTTACGGTCAGTTCTCTCAGTGCACACGGGGAGGGGGGAGAGGGGGCTGTGCCCCCCCCTCTAGCAACTGTGTAGCCTCAAGCAACTGATTAGTCCAACCTATTATGTTAATGACTGAAAGGGAAACTGCTCAGCTTGCTAGATAGGCTAATGTGAGCCTTTTACAGTATGCACTGCTTTTAGCACTTAAAGGGGAAGGTAAACCCCTTATTAAAAAACCCTACTCCCCTACCCTACATAGGCTCATCTACATCCCCCCCCCAACCTAGCTGCTACCCTGGGCAAATGCCCCTAAGTTTTCTTCTTCTTCGGTCTTCATTGGGTCTTCTTCTGGCACTTCGGCAATTTCCGTGACTTTCGGCACTGCACAGCTGACAAAAACCCGAAGGACTGCTCCAACTGCGCATGCGCCGATACGGAACTTGCTTCCCGATGAATACCGAAGAGAAGAAGATGGCTGCCATGAAACTCCGATGCTGTGAATCTGCACTAAGGGGTAAGTAAAAAGTTAGGGGCATTTGCCCTGGGGTAGCAGCTAGGCTGGGGGGGACGAGGGACGGGGGTCTATGTAGGGTAGGGTTGGCCCCAGGATGCATGGCCTCTGAGGAGTTCGTAGCCTGGTCTTGGTTATGGAGCACTTCGATTTCCAGAACTGCAACTTGGAGATCCTGTACAGCAAACCCAAAGCTACAGAACTCAGATAGAGCAGAACCGGGAACCTCCTCTTTACTATACAGACATTGATGTTATATGGTTGGAGAGCTGAGGTAAAGATGCCCCCACTTACCATCCCCGGTGCTGTGTTCCTGAAGCATCGAACAGTAACCCAGCCAATTTCAGACATTCCCGGGGGTCCCCATATCCCACCCCACTTTGTCAGAATGAGCACCCCATCACAGGAGGGTGAGTGTCTGTACCCCCAAGGACAATACCCCATGGGGTACATGCCCCAGATGAGACCTGGCCTCCCAGATGGTAGGATTATCCCTCCGGAAACTTCTCTTTCCCATTTAAATTTGAGCAGCCATCCTCCAAGGCCCCGACACTTTGCACTTGCCTATGGACCCCTCGCATGGTGAGACCACCAGACTCAGTGTTACAATGGGAGGATACGTTTGGCTCCATGATGGACAGTCTGGAGATGGTAGCCATGCAGAGACTTTCATCCCTTGCTGGTCCTCCAAGCTCTGCTTACCCCTCACCTCTAGGGCCCACACCCTATCCACCTCCTGGGGCACCTGGAACAACAAATGGGGGAAGACATTTACCAACCCCTTGCCTTGGATAGAATGCATATAGCTGTTCCAGGAGAGAAAGGTAAGGTATTACTTGTGCCTGGCCCATTCTCTATTCATATCTACTTTCCAATTAGAGCAATAGAGCTAGATCAACTTGCAGCCAATCAGAGCCCGGAGATTAGAATTCTGGCAAATATAACCTATTAGAGTTGCTAATCATTATATTGTGTTTTATTTGCAGCTTTGTCACCAGGGGAATCCCAAACTCAAGGCTCCTCCATGCAAACCCTTCCGCTGAGAGCTGTGAAGATATGGAATTCTCTCCCTGAATCAGTTGTACAGGCTGATACATTAGATAGCTTTTAAGAAGGGGTTGGATGGCTTTTTAGCAAGTAATGGAATACACAGTTATGGAAAATAGCTCATAGTCCAAGTTGATCCAGGGACTAGTCTAATTTCCATTTTGGAGTCAGGAAGGAATTTTTCCCCCTCTAAGGCAAATTGGAGAGGCTTCAGATGGGTTTTTTTTGCCTTCCTCTGGATCAACTGGCAGATAGGTAGTTAATAAAAAAATAAAAAAAAAGTTGAACTCGATGGGCATGTGTCTTTTTTCAACCTTACTTACTATGTTACTATGATGAATGGGGATGTCTGTGGGGATGGGGATTCTCCTGTGCCCCAAGCCCCCTCCAAGCCAAGGAAATCCAGCCAGTGGCACCTTCAGAGATCATGAAAAGCCATGAGGTCTCACAGATGGCACCCAGGATGTTCCTACTGCAGCCAGCCTGGCACCCCACCAGGGCCCAAATAATGCTATGAACGACAGTGAGTGAATATTTCAAAAGCTATGCAAAAATAAATAATGACAACCAATTGAAAAGTTGGCTTAGAATTAGGTATTCTATAACATACTTAAAGGTGACCCACCCTTTTGCAGGGACACTGTATCCTTAGACATTGTTAGTATCTATAATAATCTGCTTGTCTGTTGTGAGCACTGAGATGTAGGCATTTTTACCACAAACTAGAGGGCGCCTCTACTCCATTATAATGCTGGTGTTTTTTACCAAATCTGGATCATACAAACCCTTGATCTTTTCATTTGGGCCCCTTCTGAACAATAAATAGGGGAGGGGCTTATAGTATTAATATTGGGCTCCGCTGAAACTGAATGTTTTCTTTTGTAATCCCTCTCTTTATCCTTTGTGGTTACCTAATGGAAATACAGGTATGGGACCTGTTATCCAGAATGCTCGGGACCTGGGGTTTTATTGGATAACGGATCTTTATTATATCTCTATTGCAGGTATAGCAGAGATATCCAGTGTGCAGCCCTGTAGCTGTGTGCCTGGGGATGCTGGGAGTGGTAGTCAAACAACAGTTGGAGAGACGCTGCCTGGAAAATATCCCCTATCAGATCCACTAAATCAGATATTTAGTGTAGGTGAAGCTTTAAGGGTAACTTCGCTATATATGATTTGTTTTGTCAGTGATGGGTATAGGGGCACGGTGTTTTGCCTGTGGTATATTTCGAGGGCACTGTGTGGGTGCTAGGATTAATTTTGTTTGTTTTTTCCATCCTGGGCTTTCTTACCCATGTCAAGCTTTAGGATGGGCCTTTCACCTTAATAGATAACATGAGCTTGTCCTGTGACTTTCGTGGTACAATCATGCTTGATGCCCAGAGCTCTGGGGGTGGCACAGAAAGAAGAAAGAGGTGAACATCCCCCCTTCTATTATATTGCATAGAAACCCTGAAAAGATATTGACCCTGTGTCTATCAGCCCCATCACTTAATTATTAACCAATGAAATTGCATATCATTACCCATTCTAACAAACCCCCTGCACAAATATTGACCCCGTGTATTTCAGCCCCATGATGTTCATATTAACCAATGAATTCCCAGAGCAGTACCTATTCTAAAAAAACCTGCATAGATATAAAACCATACAGATCTTTAAGACTCTATCAATACCACTGCTGAGTTATATCCCACCCTGCCCTGCACCTGCACATTTCAGCAGCCCCTCCGCAGTATTAAATCACACTATTGGTCCGTTACCTTGATCAGAATGAGGCACAGGAGCACCTTCCCTCCCTCAATATTTGCCATAGAGATTCAAGAAAAACACAGAGACATATTTATGGGGAAACCAGTTTGTGGGAACAGGATTTATTCAAATTAAAAGTCAATTGGGTTCGGGCATCCTTAACAGCTGATGATCCAGAAGAAGGCAAAAACCATAGAGTGCTTCGGCAATCTGCACTAAAGGGAAAAATTCCTTCCTGACTCCAAATGGCAATCGGTATTGCTCCCTGGATCATGGCTTTATATGTATGTTTGAGAGGGAGGGTGCATGTATGTGCATGTGTGAGTGCTTATGTGAGTACTAATGTGGGTGCATGATAAGCGGGTAGGGGTGGGTGCAAGGGTAAGGGGGGTGAGAGTGAGGGCAAGGGGTGGGGGTAAGAAGAGGGTGGGTGAAAGCAAGGGTAAGGGGTGGGGGGCAAGAAGAGGGAGTTCAAGCGAGGGTGGGGGTGAGAAGAGGGAGTTCAAGCGAGGGTAAGGGGTGGGGGTAAGAGGAGGGGGGTGAAAGTGAGGGTAAGGGGTGGGGGGGTGAGAGGATCGGGTTAAAGCAAGGGTAAGGGGTGGGGGGGTGAGAGGAGGGTGTGTTAAAGTGAGGGTAAGGGTTGGGGGTGAGAGTAGGGGGTGAAAGCAAGGGTAAGGTGAGAGGGTGAGAGGAGACGGGTTAAAGTAAGAGTAAGGGGTGGGGGTGAGAGGAGGTGGTGAAAGTGAGGGTAAGGGGAGGAGGGGGTGAGAGGAGGGGGTGTAAGCAAGGGTAAGGTGAGGGGGTGAGAGGAGACGGGTTAAAGTAAGAGTAAGGGGTGGGGGTGAGAGGAGGGGGGGAGAAAGTGAGGGTAAGGGGTGGAGGGGTGAAAGCCAGGGCAAGGGGTGGAGGGTGAGAGGAGGGGTGAAAGCGAGGGAAAGGGGGTAAAAGTAGGGGAGTGAAAGCGAGGGTAAGGGGTAGTGGGTTAGAGGAGGGGTGAAAGAGAGGGTATTTGGAGGGGGTGAGAGCGAGGCTAAGGGGTGGGGGTGAAAGAGAGAGTATGGGGAGGGGGTGAAAGCAAAGGGGGGTAAGAATCGGGCGGTTGAAAGCGAGGGAAAGGGGTGGAGGGGTGAGAGGAGTGGGTGAGAGTGAGGGTAAGTGGTGGGGGACGTGAGAGGAGGGAGATGAGAGCCAGGCTAAGGGGGGGTGAGAGAGAAAGCGAAAGAGGTACAGGTTTGAGAGAAGGTGTGAGAGCGAGGGTAAGGAGTGGGGAGGTCAGGGGAGGATGGTGAAAGCAAAGGTAAGGGGTGAGTTGGTGTAAAAAGGTGGGAGCAAGGATAAGAGGTGGGGGGTAAGAGGAGGGCTGAGAGCAAGTATAAGGGGTGAGAGGAGAGTGGTGAAAGTTAGGGGTAGGTGGGTGAGAGGAGGGGTAAGAGCAAGGGTAAGCTGTGGGGTGGCAGTGAGGGAGGATGCATGGGTAAGGGGGGTTTAGAAGAAGGGCAACAATACATGCTAACAATTTTAATCCATGAAACCACTACGTCACATCCATGTCCTCTACCTCATCCACTACATCCACCTCCATGTCCTCCACCTCATCCACTACATCCACCTCCATGTCCTCCACCTCATCCACTACGTCTACATCCATGTCCTCTACCCTGTCCACCTTATGGAGGGCCATCTCAACTCCCCACTCTCTACACTCCACTCCCTACTCCCCACTCACCTACTCTCTACACTACACTATCTACTCTCCACAAACCACTCCACCACTCTCCTCGCCCCCTTCTCTCCCACTATTACTACTTACCAGCACAGCCTGTACAGATGGAATATATACAAAGCAAGGTTGGCTCTCCTAGAAAGAGAAAGGAAGAAGGTGGAATTACTTCTACTGTAACTTTTAGTCATTTTTTATTATTGAAGGTTTTTGATTTATTTAGCATTTTATTCAGCAGCTCAATTTGCATCTTAAGCAATCTGGTAACTAGGGTCCAAATTACCCTAGCAACCTGCCTTTATTTGAATAAGAGACTGGAATATGAATAGGAGAGGGCCTGAATAGAAGGATCAGTAATAAAAAGTAACAATAACAATAAATTAGTAACCTTACAGAGCATTGGTTTTTTAGAAGGGAGTCAGCGACCCCCATTTGAAAGCTGCAAAGAGGGGGAAGAAAAAGCCAAATAATTCTAAAACTATAAAAAATAAATATTGAAAACCAATTGAAAAGTTGCTTAGAATTCACCATTCTATGACATAATAAAAGTTACTTTAACGGTGAACCACCCCTTTAATAAAGCACCAACAGATTGATACAGGTTTAGATACAAAGTTACCAAAAACTGATACAAGATGCATATCTCTATTGATGGACAGATGTTGCTGATAATCTGTATGTCTGCACTTGGTACCTGCACATTGTAAATAAAGTCCCCCGATGACAATATTAATAACATTGTCCCCTTTAATATCCCATAAAAAGTCCCCCATGATATACCCCCAACTTACTCCAATAAATTCCTGTCTGGGTCACTGAAAAATCTCTTACAAAATCTTTCTCTAAACTTGTAGCTACTCTCTGTCTCTCCAACAGTCAACTGTCCCAACTGTCACTGCTGTCTGCTCCTCAGGGAGTGAAATGCTGGGGTTGCCAACAGTAACAGTCCCGCCCACTAGGAGCCCCAAATATATCAGAACAGTGTATTGAAACTTAATACATTTAGATAAGTGTGTTCAATTAATGGAATAAAGAGAATCTACAACATACTTTTGGAACTTTTATCCCCCCGCACACACACCCAAATGTAAAACTGTCTACTTTTCCCCGGCATTCATACTATCTCTGGCTCCCATTAGGGTTGCCACCTTTTCTGGAAAAAATTACGAGCCTTCCTACATATTTATCTTTTTTCCCTATTAATAACATTGAGATCGATCATCATTTTTACTGGCCAGGTGGCAACCCTAGCTCCCATCAAGCTGAAACATGAGGCTGCCAACCTCTGTATTGTGTGATATACATGCCAACTCATATCTCTATCCATGGGCAGATGTAGTCTGTATGTCTGTGCTTGGTACCTACACTTTGTAAGTATCCCCTGATAACATTAATAAAATTGTCCCCTAATATCCCATAGAAAAGCCCCCCCATGATATACCCCCAACTTACTCCAATAAATAGTTGCCTGGGTCACTGAAAAATCTCCTGCAAACTCTCTCTCTTAATCACTAGCTCCTCTGTCTCTCCAAATCTCCCAACTGTCACTGCTGTCTGATCCTCAGGGAGTGAAATGCTGGGGTTACTAATAGTAACAGTCCCGCCCACTAGGAGCCCCAAGCATATTATTGGTTAAGAACTCAGAGGGACAGTTAAAAAAAGCAGTGGATGGAAACCTAATACATTTAGATAGCTTTGTTCAATTAATGGAATGTTAATAACTTTGTCCCCTTTAATATCCAATAGAAAAGCCCCCCATGATATACCCCTAACTTACTCCAATAAATTCCTGCCTGGGTCAGCTGAAAATTCTCTCTCTCTAAACTTGTAGCTACTCTCTGTCTCTCCAACAGTCAACTGTCCCAACTGTCACTGCTGTCTGTTACTCAGGGAGTGAAATGCTGGGGTTGCCAACAGTAACAGTCCCACTCACTAGGAGCCCCAAATATATCAGAACGCAGTTAAAAGAAGCAGTGTATTGAAACTTAATACATTTAGATAAGTGTGTTCAATTAATGGAATAAAGAGAATCTGCAACATACTTTTGGAACTTTTATCCCCCCCCCCACACACACACAAATATGAAACTGTCTACTTCTCCCCGGCATTCATTCTATCTCTGGCTCCCACAAGCTGAAACATGAGGCTGCCAACCTCTGTATTGTGTGATATACATGCCAACTCATATCTCTATCCATGGGCAGATGTTGCTGTTAGTCTGTATGTCTGTGCTTGGTACCTACACTTTGTAAATAAAGTCCCCTGATAACATTAATAACATTGTCCCCTTTAATATCTCATAGAAAAGCTCCCCCATGATATACCCCCAACTTACTCCAATAAATAGCTGCCTGGGTCACTGAAAAATCTCCTGCAAACTCTCTCTCTCTAAATCACTAGCTGCTCTGTCTCTCCAAATCTCCAAACTGTCACTGATGTCTGATCCTCAGGAAGTGAAATGCTGAGGTTGCTAATAGTAACAGTCCCGCCCACTAGGAGCCCCAAGCAGATTATTGGTTAAGAACTCAGAGGGACAGTTAAAACAAGCAGTGGATGGAAACCTATTAATTTAGATAGCTGTGTTAATGGAATATTAATAAGATTGCCCCACATGATATACCCTTAACTTACTCCAATAAATGGCTGCCTGGGTCACTGAAAAATCTCCTGAAAACTAAATCACTAGCTGATCTGTCTTTCCCAATCTCCCAACTCTCACTGCTCACAGTGAAAAGCTGGGGTTGCCAACAGTAACAGTCCCGCCCACTAGGAGCCCCAATCAGAAGCACAGTTAAAAGCATCAATGGCAGAAAACCTTTTGAAATGCATGAACTAAATACAGAGAATGGGAAATATAAAAGTGGTATAGGTATAAACTGATTGGTTTACCCAGGTTGAGGTTAGAAGTCTAGAACAGGGGGTTGCAGATCATTTTCTGGATGGAATTGAGCCTTCAACCCCAGTTCTGCAGGGCAGCAGTGCTCCTCATATACACTATATTCATTTCTGATTCATGATGTCAGGGGACAGGGTTAAGCTCACAAGCAAGATATACCCCAGCTAGATGAGCTACATACTGGTATAGAAGCAGCTATTTTCTAGGTTTGCTCATAGCCGATACTTAGACATATGCATACCTCCCAACATTTTGGAAATAAAAAGAGGGACAAAAAAGTTGGCGCATGTAACATGGCAAAATTGTGTTTGACCACGCCTGTTTGTGGCCACGCCCCTAATTACCATGTTCATTTTACAAAATTTGCCAGGTTACGAAAGTTTTCAATTTTTACAGTTATTATAGTTTTGCTAATGAAGGTGAATTGCCCTTTAAGCTGTGAGTCTAACTTTTCCCAAGGGACCTGTTATCTTATATTACAATTGCTTATTTGCTTATCTAGAAATTGTTACAAAAGTATCTTATCTTCTGCTGTGGTTGTTCTGGGCTCTCTGCCAAAAGCCGATTAAGGTAGAATCTTTGTTTATTTTTCTGGCTGTTCAGTGCAGAGAAAAATGGGTCTTTCCAGTACAAATGAGGGACTGCAGGTTGAGCTGTCAAAAGAGGGACTATCCCTCTAAAAATGGGACATTTTGGAGGTATGCATATGTAGGTGAGGTTTTTCTAAACCCCAGGGATTGAGTTGGCCAGCTAGGCTGGGTCCTTTTTTCCCAGAGTAGGACCTTTTTTCCCAGAGGGGAACTGAAAGGTTAGGCTCAAGATTAGGCAGAGTTTAGGATTAGGGAGTTGCTGGGAGTAAGAACTCCTTGCCCAGGCCATCTATAACAGCTTATAGTAACAAAGCAAATATTAATATAGCAGCAATAAAATATATCATGCAGAGTCTTGTAACAGGAACAATGGGACAGGGGCCACACTGTGCCACCTAGTGACAGTTTTAGAGCTCCTAAAGGGATATTATTGCAGTAGAACTAGAACTAAGCTGATGAAGAGAATGGATGGTATCCGGTGTGGCCAAATTGGGGTTGTTCATAGTTACATGATAACTATGTATAAATTTACTAGGGGGACCATACAATAAACTCTCTGATGCTTTATTCACCAGTATATCCTTCCAGCAGACACAAGGGACCCACTGAGATTAGATGAAAGGAGATTCCATCTTAACATTTGGGAAGGGTTTGTTACTGTGAGAGCTGTGAAGTTGTGGAATTCTCTCCCAGAATCAGTTGTAATGGCAGATTTATCAGATAGCTTTGAGAAAGGGTGGGATGACTTTTTAGCAAGTGAGAAAATGTAAGGTTACTGACATTAGCTCAGTACAGGTTGATCCAGGGACTGGTCCGATTGCCCCCATATGTAAAAATTCACTAAGTTTTCCCAGGAGCAGTAAACTCTACCTGCTGATTGGTTGCTATGGGTTACTGCCCTGGGCAAACGTAATGCCTTTTATTACATAACCCCATTGGAACCAAGAAGGAATTTAATTCTCTCTCGACTGGAAATAAAAATGGCTCTGGACATTTGGTTTTAACCTCCTTCTGGATCATGTAGCACTTAGGGAGCCTTCATCTGGTTCCTATTGTAACTGCGTTTAGCATTGGTGTTTTGAAATGTAACAAAAAAAATTGTGATTGGTCATTTTTATCACAGGCACTGATTAAACAGAGCTGGATTTCCAGTTCTCAGGCAAGAGTCTTTTTTAAAGGACCAGTAACATCAAATTTTTTTTTTCAAAAATTCGTTAGTACATAACGAAAAAATAACACCAACACAAATTAAAATTTAAAATAGCAAAGCCTTTATTGAGAAATAACTTACAGAAACTCCACTTCCTGTCCTCTTCAGAAACGGCGAAAAGGCGACCATCCTTCCTGCAGCGCTCGATTTGTCCTCCCTGGCTAGCTCCAATATTCTACTGACAGCGTGTGAAGTGAGGTGAAGAGAGTTGAAGCTGCGGATCAAGACCCTGTGGCACCGACACATGAAGACCTTTCTGCTGTACGAGTGCAAGAAAACCAACTGGTGCAGGCAGCCAAAGATGCAGACAGTTTCCTGGGAGCAAGCGGTTCACCCTCCACAGGCAGCGGATCGCTGAGGTGTCACCCGGCTGACTGAGAAGAGAACCTGGCAGAGCGACTTCAGGAAAAACTCAGGTTCCGGTTGAGAGACGCAGTCCTGATTCCGGATCTCTGTCCCCATGCCCTCCCGGTTGCACACAGTTGATCCCAGTACGGGACGACGAATGGGACGACAGTAGCTCCACTGCGGCCGAGGAACCAGCTGGTCCAACGTGTGGCAGTTACTCGGGCGGTTACAATGACTACGAAGGCTCCGGCAGCAGCAGATTCCGCTTATCCACCCGCTCCGACCTGCCGCCCAGCCCTTACTCCACCTCCGCCTCCATCGCCTCCTCACAAGCCCCGGGCAAAGGCTCAGCCACGGTCAGCCGCAACCTCAACCGCTTCTCGGCCTTCGTGAAGAGCGGCAGGGAGGCTTTCGTACTGGGGAGGCGGCGGGGTTCGTGCATGATGGGGACAAGCTGTGTCTGGTGCAGGGGCCGGACGGGCCTGAGTGGCAAGAGAATCCCTACCCGTTCCGCTGTAACATAGACAAGCCCACGAAGCAGACCAAGTTCAAGGGCATAAAGAGATACATCTCGTACCGACTCCTCCCCAGTCACACGGGGCTGCAGGTTCACCGCCGCTACAAAAACACTTCGACTGGCTCTATACGCGTCTCCTCTACAAGTTCCCCGTCGTGTCACAGCAGAAAGGTCTTCATGTGTCGGTCCCGCAGGGTCTTGATCCGCAGCTTCAACTCTCTTCACCTCACTTCACACGCTGTCAGTAGAATATTGGAGCTAGCCAGGGAGGACAAATCGAGCGCTGCAGGAAGGATGGTCGCCTTTTCTGAAGAGGACAGGAAGTGGAGTTTCTGTAAGGTTATTTCTTAATAAAGGCTTTGCTATTTTAAATTTTAATTTGTGTTGGTGTTATTTTTTCGTTATGTACTAACGAATTTTTGAAAATTTTTTTTTGATGTTACTGGTCCTTTAAGTTCTCTGCCAAACCCCTCACTCTTCTTTGTAGCTTGGGTGCCTCCCTTTCTCGGATTGCTTAGTTGATTGACAAGTCACCAAAGCTCTTTCAGCCAAAATGAAGGCGACGATTTCTGTTCCTCTAGAGGCCCCTGTTCCCATCTAACATGCTTCTCACTACATCTTTAATGCAATACAATTTGTAGTTGTTACTGTACTTCAATGAAAGCCAAGTGCAAAAATACTGCAGTACTTATCTGGGAAGCTGCAGTAGGAATAGAGATGGAGGGATCCCTAATGTGGGGGAACATCTAATGTATATGTCCATACAGCCCTTTAGCTACTTTTTAGCAACCAATAAGAAAATGGGACCATGGACCCTGGATAAAGAGAAAATCTGCATATCAGACTACTAAATGCAGGCCCCCTTTTCTCCCACTTGCAATAGTTCCCCTTTAATCTTTTCTCCTGGTTTTCATAGGGTCTATCATTCATTAGGGATATGTCTTGCCAAAAATACAAGCTGCAAGTGAGACACAGGAGAGAAGCATCCAAAGAGCAACCAGTAGTACAGAGTCCATATCTAAAAAAGCAATATGTGAAATCATTGCTGCTAATCAATGGAGGGAACCTGATACTCATTTAACGTCAGACAATAAATAGAAATAACATGTTAGCACTACAAATACACACAAATATGTGGATAGTAGGCACAAGTCATTTTACAGTACAATAGTTACCATCCCACCCACATAATCCACAACTGAAATACACTCAAGGCTAAGTACAGGGGACTGACCAGGGAAAGGAATCCCTTTTAATGTTGCAGGTTAAAAAACAGGGCCTGATTTACTAAGTACCACTAATTCCTCCATGTAACAGAGTTGTGTCATATACTGTCAAACCAGACAGAAGGACTTGGTTTATCTGGACAATAATGTTTAGTAGTGAAAGGCTCTGGGAGTAGAATGAGGATCTTCTGGCTTAGACCAAAGATGGGAAAGTCTGGATGTATAAAAACTGTAGGCCTTGAGAAGCGGAAGATCCTGTAGGAAAGGGGCAGGCGGAGTGGGCTAAAAGAGTAAGGAATAAATAGAGTCACACATGCAGGATCTCCAGACCCTTTGTAATAAACAGCAATCCAGTCAAGCTGGGTGCTTGTCCACTGCACATTGATTTCTTTCTCTGCTGTGTATGCCAATATGGGACCCTCAATGGATCTTGGCATCTGCTGAATATCCCAGATTAGGGCCTGATGATCATCGTCATGGTAGAATGGCAACAAGGCAATTCCATGTATAATACCCCAGAATTCATGGTAGAATGGCACAAAGGCAATTCCATGTATAATACCCCAGAATTCATGGTAGAATGGCAAAGAGGCAATTCCATGTATAATACCCCAGAATTCATGGTAGAATGGCAAAGAGGCAATTCCATGTATAATACCCCCCAGAATTCATAGTAGAATAGCAAAGAGGCAATTCCATGTATAATACCACCAGAATTCATGGTAGAATGGCACAGAGACAATTCTAAGTATAATACCCCCCAGAATTCATATTAGAATGGCACAGAGGCAATTCCATGTATAATACCCCAGAATTCATAGTTGAATGGCACAGAGGCAATTCCATGTATAATACCCCAGAATTCATAGTAGAATGGCACAGAGGCAATTCCATGTATAATAACCCCCATAATTCATTTTAGAATGGCACAGAGGCAATTCCATGTATAATACCCCCAGAATTCATGGTAGAATGGCAAAGAGACAATTCCACAAATACAAGAGTCCTCTGCACTCAACCCATTATCAATATATTTAAGACAAGAGACATTTTGTGCATTCTGCTACTGAAAAATGCCTTACCCTTTAAACAAAACAAGGATTGTTTGTCCATATATTGCAATATATGTAAGCTGGCCAACTACGTCAAAGTCATCCCATATCTGGCCAGTCCTACGCTCAATTTTATCTGATTCATTAAGAATTCTATTGCTTCATTTTACAAAGTGAAGTTTTTACTTACTAGCTGCTTTCAAAGTAAAACTCCCATACTTGGCTGCCCTTTTATTAGACACCAGTGGAATCACCTGACTATAGCTGGGAAGGGTGGGAGCTGTTTTGTCTAAAGGGTAAGGCATTTTTCAGTAGCAGTATGCACAAAATGTCTCTTGTCTTAAATATATTGACAATGGGTTGAGTGCAGAGGACTCTTGTATTTGTCTATATGTATTTTGTGGTCACAGCCTCATTGCCCCCCCGCCTAATGGTTTTAAAAAATAGTGGTGAGCACAACTTTCCCTTGTTTGTTATAGTTATACCGGAGCAGTGACCAGCTCCATGTTGTAGCTCCCACCCTTCCCAGCTATAGTCAGGTGATCCCACTGGTGTCTAATAAAAGGGCAGCCAAGTTTGGGAGTTTTACTTTGAAAGCAGCTAGTAAGTTGCAGGTAAAACTTAGTCCCTTTGTAAAATGTATAATGAAGCAATAGAATTCTTAATGAATCAGATAAAATTGAGCACAGGACTGGCCCGATATGGGATGACTTTGACGTAGTTGGCCAGCTTATATATATTGCAATATAAGGACAAACAATCCCTGTTTTGTTTAAAGGGTAAGGCATTTTTCAGTAGCAGTATGAACAAAATGTCTCTGTCTTAAATATATTGATAATGGGTTGAGTGCAGAGGACTCTTGTATTTTTCTATATGTATTTTGTGGTCACAGCCTCATTGCACCCCCGCCTAATGGTTTTAAAAAAATAGGGGTGAGCACAACTTTCCCTTGTTTGTTAAAGAGACAATTCCATGTATAATACCCCCAGAATTCACATTAGAATGGCACGGAGGAAACTCCATGTATAATACCCCCAGAATTCATAGAAGAATCATGGCACATAGGCAATTTTATGTATAAAACCCCCAGAATTCATGTTAAAATGGCACAGAGACAATTATATGTATAATACCCCCCAGAATTCATATTAAAATGGCACAGTGGCAATTCCATGTATAATAGCCCAGAATTCATAGTAGAATGGCACTGAGGCAATTCCATGTATTATACCCCAGAATTAATATTAGAATGGCACAGTGGCAATTCCATGTATAATAGCCCCAGAATTCATAGTAGAATGGCACAGAGGCAATTCCATGTATAATACCCCCAGAATTCACATTAGAATGGCAAAGAGGCAATTCCATGTATAATAGCCCCAGAATTCATAGTAGAATGGCACAGAGGCAATTCCATGTATAATACCCCCAGAATTCATATTAGAATGGCACAGAGGCAATTCCATGTATAATACCCCCCAGAATTCATATTAGAATGGCACAGAGGCAATTCTATGTATAATACCCCCCAGAATTAATATTAGAATGGCACAGAGGCAATTCCATGTATAATACCCCCAGAATTCATATTAGAATGGCACAGAGGCAATTCCATGTATAATACCCCCAGAATTCATATTAGAATGGCACAGAGGCAATCCTATGTATAATACCCCCCAGAATTAATATTAGAATGGCACAGAGGCAATTCCATGTATAATACCCCCCAGAATTCATATTGGAATGAAAAAGAGGCAATTCCATGTATAATACCCTCAGAATTCATAGTAAAATGGCACAGAGTCAATTCCATGTATAATACCCCCCAGAATTAATAGTAGAATGGCATAGTGGCAGATTCACAAATGATACCCACTGAACACTTTTTTTTATGTACAACTGCCTCAGCCAGTGTCGAACTGGCCCACCGGGATACCAGGAAAACTCCCGGGGGGTCCAGGTGTTAGTGGGCCCTCTTGTTTCTAAACATTTGGCCTATTTCATGGTCATTCCCTATTTCTTTTTGGGGGAAAATGCTTAATAATGGGACAATATTGTAAGTATATATAAAAAAGTAGGAAAATAAAGAGGTTGAGTGAGGAGAGGAGGAATAATAGTTTGGAACGGTCCACTGTCTTAGGTTTTTCGGTGAGCCCAAGGTCTAAGGCTTTCTGGTGGTCCTCTGGCATCCCAGTCCAACACTGTCTTCCCTACAGTTGCCCAAAGCACAGGGAGCATGTGCTGGGCCACTGACACTTCTAACAACTTTTAACCTGGTAACGAAGGTATGGAGTGTTTGTGTTATGCTGCATGGGTTGGGTTTGTTTCCTCGTCCGGGATGCTGACTATAGAAGGATATGTGGTGCAGGGGATAGTGGGTGCTGACTGGGTCCTGTAAGGATATAGGATGCAGACTGGGTTATAGAAGGACAGTGTTGAATGGGTTATCTAAGGATATGGGATGCAGCCTGGGTTCTGTAAAGATATGGGGTTCTGACTAGAACTGCAGACCAAGATCAGCCTTAAACTAACAGTAACACCAACAAATTAAAGTGTTTTAAAAGAATAAAAATATAATGTAGTGAAGCCTTGCACTGGTAAAACGGATGTGTTTGCTTTAGAAACACTAATATAATTTATATAAATAAGCTGCTGTGTAGCCATGGAGGCAGCCATTCAAAGCACAGTTTAGATAGATAGATAGATAGATAAATAGATAGATAGATAGATATTATACAATATTGCAATCTTAATATATTGGATAAATACAGACTATTTGTACAGTTTTAGTTTGTTTAGAAAATAATGTTGACCCTGCCTATGTAATGAGATGGTTTATAACAAGGGACCAAGAGCAGATCTGCAGACTGCTGAATACTGGGATTAAAAGAAAAAGGAATATGTGCACTAAAACACTTCTTACAATGTGCAGAAAATACAATTTGAACATCTTACCGTTTTTCCTAGACCGTGATCCCTTTGCAGGTTACTGAACACATCCTGGGTGCTGTAAGGTCTGTTCTGATCATTGAGATATTTCAGAATAATGCTGCTAGCTGATGAGCAAAAAAAAAATAGTTAATTTAAATTTTACCTTGGGCTAGACAAGCTAATTATAGATTTATAGCTGGAAATGGAAAAGACTTTAGGAACAATAGTCAATTACAAGCTTGGTAGCAAGAAAACATTCTCCTTTTAAAGGAGGAAGCAAAATGCAGTTTATGGGCACTAAGTGATGTGCGGGTCAGGGTTTTCCTGACCCACAGCCCACCCTAACCCGCCCTGCTGAAGCCCGCGCCTGCGCTGCTGGGGTCCTTTTATAGACCCGTGCCGCCCTGCCGATGACGTCACAAAAGGGGCAGGCCGAGCAGACACAAGACTATAAAACCGGAACCCGAATGCCGGCATTTGCAGGTGGCGGGCAGGGAGAAGCAGAAGAGATCAACCCGCACCCGCCCACGAGGAGCAGTGCGAGGTCGACCCGAACCCGCCCGACCCGATATCGGGTCGGCCCGCACATCACTAATGGGCACCAACTCAGGATCTCAATGAGTACAGCCTTTGAGATGACTTGAGCCCACTCACCCATGCCTGTTATAGACTCAGATGAGGTTCAGGAAGTGAACCATATGGAACTTAAAAGGGATTGTTCACCTTTGACTTAACCTTTAGTATGCTGTAGAGAGTAATATTCTGAGACAATTTGCAACTGGTTTTCATTTTTTTTTATTTGTGGCTTTTGAGTCATTTAGCTTTTTATTCATCAGCTCTACAGTCTGCAATTTCAGCAATCTGGTTGCTAGGATCCAAATTACCCTAGTAACCATGACTTGCTCTGAATAAGAGACTGGCATATGAATTGTGTAGCAATAACAGTAAATGCGTAGCCTTAATTTTTTTAGATGGGGTCAGTGACCCCCTTTTGAGAGCTGGAAAGAGTCAGAGGAAAAAGGCAAATATATTAAAAAAAAAACTATATAAAATAATGAAGATCGGCTGAAAAGTTGCTTAGAACTGACCATTCTATAAAACATATTAAAGTTAGCTTAAAGGTGAAGATCTCCTTTAAGAGAATTACCCTCATATGTAATAAAAGGCACTAAGTTTGCCCAGGAGCAGTAACCCATAGCAGCCAATAAGATGTTTGCTTTTAAACAGGTGACCAGTAAATGCGACCTGCTGATTGGTTGCTATGGGTTACTGCTCCTGGGCAAATTCTAATTACATAACACCTTAGAGCCCCTTCCTTTAAATGCCACATATACATGTACTTGGAATTTCCTCCAGCAGGCTGAGCTGACTAACATAGGCAGTGGGATCCAACGTTGGTTTGGTTTTCCAGTCTGCAGAACCCTATCAGCAAAGGTGCAATAGTTTGGATCCCTAAATGAGTGGTTCACCTTTAAGTTAACTTTTAGTATGTTATAAAACGGCTTATTCTAGGCAACATTTCAATTGGCCTTCATTTTTTTTATAGCTTTTGAATTATTTGCCTTCTTCTTCTGACCCTTTCCAGCTTTCAAATAGTGGTCACTGACCTCATCTATACATCAAATGCTCTGTAAGGCTACACATTTATTGTGATTGCTACTTTTTATTACTTATATTTCTATTAAGTCCCTCTCCTATTCATATTCACTGTCTTATTCAAATCAATGCCAGGTTGCTAGGGTCATTTAGACCATAGCAACCATATTACTGCAATGGGAAACTGGAAATCAGCTGAATAAAAAGCTAAATAACCCATTAATCACAAATAATAAGAAATAATGAAAAACAATTGCAAAATGTCTCAGAATATCACTCTCTCTACATCATACTAAAAGTTTATT
The DNA here is from genome assembly GCF_017654675.1 of Xenopus laevis. NCBI lineage: Eukaryota > Metazoa > Chordata > Amphibia > Anura > Pipidae > Xenopus > Xenopus laevis. The sequence continues at coordinate 19,609,702 of NC_054387.1, forward strand.
TAAAGGTAAACAACCCCTTTCATCTCCTGGACCAAACATATCAGAAACTGTGGACTTAAGATATAAATATACTAAATTAATACTTGGGAAAGGAGCCAACATATAATGGGAGATTGCAACATTGCAGCCCCAGCAGAGATTGTGAAGCAGGACACATGTTGCCAATGCCACATGCAGAGGAGATTGTGTTGGACACCTTGGGGTCTCTAGTTAGAGAAAGCCCTGGGGATGGCCAGGTTATGTTGTTCCTCCTCCCATGCTGATACCTGATGTACTCCTGATGTATACCTGCTGTATACCAGATGTATACCTGCTGTACTCCTGATGTATACCTGCTGTACTCCTGATGTATATCTGCTGTACTCCTGATGTATACCTGCTGTACTCCTGATGTATACCTGCTGTACTCCTGATGTATACCTGCTGTACTCCTGATGTATACCTGATCTACACCTGATGTACAGCTGATGTATACCTGATCTACACCTGATGTACACCGGATGTACTCCTGATGTACACTGGATGTACTCCTGATGTCTACCTGATGTACTCCTGATGTCTACCTGATGTACTCCTGATGTATACCTGATGTACTCCTAAAACCTGATGTATATACCTAATGTATACCTGCTGTACTCCTGATGTACACCTGATGTATAGCTGGTGTACTCCTGATGTACACCTGATGTCTACCTGATGTACACCTGATGTCTACCTGATGTATATACCTAATGTATACCTGATGTATACCTGCTGACAGTGCTGAACAACATGTCATATGAGTGTGGGTGAGGTCTGTGTAAATAACAGTGGAGAGGCTGCTGTAAGATCCCATAGACAGATACTGGCCCTGCTGGACTACTTTGGGTCTCTATGTACTTGAAATACCGCGGCTTATTTTATAGACTCCCAGTCCGGATCAAGCTGCTGTGACAAGGAGAGGACAGAAACCTCACTCACCAGCCGCTTCCTTGGACTTGCTCATCTCTAGTAACGCGCCAGATTCCACTAAGTCAGCGGTGTCCTACAACTCTTGAATTCATTTCCCGGCATGCAAGTGTTCGAGCCGAGGCATGAAGCACACGTGACGTCAATACGCCAATGAGCCACAAGGTGGCCCACAAGAGAGGAGTATAACATCCTCAGCGATTAAGTCAGGAGTAAGTGTAACGGGGTTGTTTGTGGTCTGTTCTTGGTTTTTGTATAACAGTATCTGCCGGTGTGTCGTAATACACGCGTGTTCGGAATGTCATTTCTGTATTTCGCCGGCTGCCAATGTATATTTCATGCTTGTTCCGCCAAAATGAGCCACTAGGCGGCAGTGTGACGTTTTGCGTTTAGTTTGCTTTAGCCAATTGCCTGTCTGTACTGAGCGCGGGAGTTTGGGTTGTCCGAGCGGCAGTGTGATAGGCCTGCGTGGTTCCCTCCTCACTTGTGGTGTTAGGCAGGGGGGGCTGTTGTATTCTCTCTCATGTGCTGCTGCTTTATTTGATTTCCCAGCAGTCTCAGTGTACAACTGTCAGTAGCAGCCTTTGTAAGGACTGTGCAGCCCCATATATGTATTAGTGATTATCCTACTTCCTAACACGACCACGCCCCTTTTTATAGCCACACCCCTAATTTCCATATCCATTTTATAAAATTTGGCAGGTTATGAAAGATTGAATTTAGGGATGCACCGAATCCTTCTTGAAAGATTCGCCCGGATACCGAACCAAATCCATAATTTGCATTCGGCCGAATCCTATTGAAAAAGGCCGAATCCTGGATATGGTGCATCCCTAGTTTGAACACATTTCTGGGAGTTTAAGTGCAATGTTTTATTTGTTATTACAGTTTGTTTTGTTTTTTAATTCAGGTAGCGCTTATTGAGCATTTTTTAAAACATACATTGACACGTCTTGCATGTAGAAGAAAAACAATTCTGAAATTGCAGTGAGAATCATCACATTGGCCCAATCCGTACATTTATATCAGAGGTGTATATACATTACGTGGCATTAACATTTCATACTTTTGCTTTGATGGTAACAATCTACATATACATGTCTATCCTACATATATTATTACAAGATACACCTAAAGCTGGCCATAGACGCAAATATCCGATCGTACGAATCAACGTACGATCGGACTTTCCCATCTCCCGACCCTCCACTAACCATTCAGATCAAAGTCCTTACCATTCCGATCAAATAAGAACAGATCACCCAATGTTCTGCCCCTGACAGCAATCGTACGATACTTATGTCTGACAACACTAGTGACAGTCTCCCTCTGAAAATCGTACGATTGGCAATACACGCAGAGATATTATCGGCAGGCGACAGAAATTTTCTAACCTGTCCGATCGACCAAACGACCGATCTCCGACGGACGAAAAATGTCGGGACTCTCCACACGGTCCGAAAATCGTACGAATCCACGATTCGTACGATCGGATCTTTGCGTCTATGGCCAGCTTAAGACCTGTATACTCAACATCCTGGGCCTTGTAGTTCCCAACCAATACGCCAGAATATTTGTCCAAGAAACACTTTTTTTGGCTAAAACATGAATAACGCAAAACTGGAAAAGTAAAACTCCCCCCTAGGGTTTTCTACAATTCTTTACTGGCTGCACAAAGGGGCGGACTGTGACGTCAAAATGGGCGGGCCGTTATGTCAAAAGGGACGGGGCTGTGCCATGGACACTTCAAGAAGCAAAAGAAAAGTTACGTTCCAGGGGATTGGGGGGTAGGTCGAGGAGTCTTTTTAAGCGTATTTCAAATTTACCGGCAGCTGCATTGCCGGTAAATTTTCAATCCCGGCCTTGGCAGGTATTTTACCAGCTAGGCTGGTAAAATACCGGCCGGGTGGCAACCCTAACTCCCCCTGATACCCAAATATGGATAAATACAGTAAACAAAACGTAATCCAACACGATGCGTGACCATAGGGACTTCCGGAACATCATCCTTGGTGGAACCAAGTTTTTAAAAACATATACAGCTTTATTGGTGTATTTAAAATACAAATAGCAGGCAGGGGAATGTGTAGCTTACTTAACGCCTTACTTAATGACTGCTATGTCACTTCATCAGAAGCATGCTGTGGGAATACACTCTGCTCTCTCTCCTCGGGCACAGCGTTACCTTCTCTCTCAGCTGATAAACGAAACGTAACCTGGAACGTATAGTCTACTTTAAAAGAGGCTATATTAGTTCATTTCATAAAATTTGGGATAAATGGCTTGATAAAAACCCCCAGGCTCAGATGAACAATGTCTAATCAACATCATTTATCAGTGGGAGTATACAGGTCTTAGGTGTTCTAGGTAGAGTGACATGCACCAGTTCATCATATGGAGTCTAGTTGGGGTGAGGTATGCCCTATGCAGTACATACAATTGGACCATTCTCAGTCTATAACATATTGAGTCTACCTGAGGGGATTCCATGGTTTCTTGCTATTCCTCATAATATATAATATAATATCCACTGCTGATTCCCATTTATTCCGAAGAGCTTCTAGTGGAGCAGCTCTACTGGCTTGCAACAGTGTAGCATATAAACTAGAAATCAAACCCTTGGTGGATGATCTATTGAGGAGGGTGAGCAGCTTGTTTTCTTGTACCAATATATCTTACGATTTGTTCGTTATCAGCTTCACCCCTATGTATTGAAGCATCTGACTAGCTGGCAATCCTTTGGTTTGTCTCAGATCCCTGAATGAAGATATACCCTGGTCAGACCAGATGTTGCCAATTGATGGGATACCTTTATCAGACCAGATTTTCATATTACCCAATTGGGCCTCTTTGTGAAAGCAGTTGTTATTCCAAAGAGGGGTACGGGGGGTCTGTACACTGCTCTGCAGTAATTCGTTGTGAAGCTGCCCATATTTGTGACGTGTTATTACAGTTTTGCAATTGCCATTTAAGCTGTAAGTCTCAGCTCTCCCAAGAGACCTGCTTATCTTTTTAGTTATAATTGTATCTTTCCTTATCTAAAATAGTTACAAATGTACCTAAGTGCAGGCACTGTGTATTCTGTGCTCTCTCAAAAGCCTCCTATTTAGTTAAGTTTTAGAAAGTTGTTTCTTTTTCTGGCGTCAGTGCTGGAGATCAAAGAGAAAGTCGGGACATTTCAGTAAGAAACCAGAACTGTTCGCTGAGCTGTCAAAATCGGGACTGTCTTGCAGAAAACGGGACAGTTGGGAGGTATGCAAGATTGACATAGCGATCGGCCAATCACCCCATGACCCCATCGCCCCACCTCTGGAAAATCAGTGACCCATCCTGTGATTAGGGTTGCCATCTTTTCTGGAAAAAAATACCGGCCTTCTTATATATTTATATTTTTTTCTCTATTAATAACATTGGGATCAACCATCATTTTTACGTAAAAATACCGGCCAGATGGCAACCCTACCCGTGAAATCATCACCCTGGGTGAGTGGTGGGGAAAGGTGGCATCTATAGAAAGTGATCTCCATACTCAAGTATGATTGTTTTTTGAGCAGTGCCCCTAGTTGGCAGTGCAGCATTGGAGAGCTGGTAGGACTGGAACAGTCCAAAATCCCTTGGTGGGACTGGGAGTGCTGGGGTGCCAGTAGCTACTACCTCTATACAATACGATACAATATGCTTGGGATTCTGGTACCTGCTGCTTGTCACTGTATATGATATGCTTGGGTTCCAGTACTCACTGCTACTGTCCAACACGGAACCAATTTTTGAAACCTGGACCTGCAATCCGCATTGTGACCCGACCCACATCTGCCTTATCCCCAACCGAAGTGCTGTTGCTGCAAACCAGAATTGGCACCATCAGAAATGGGCGGGGGCAGAAACAAGTTTTTAATTTTTTTTAAATTAAACATATTATGTGAAAACAAAACAATGTACAAGTGCTTTGTACTCCTCTAAATATAGAAGGAATGTGTTAAAAAAAAGTTGTGTTTGGGACTGATTTATTGAGAATGTTTGCGAAATCCCCACCAGGATATGCAGGGGAGTTGGCGGCACTGAGCACACTGCTGTGTAAGATCAGAACCAATCAGCAACTAGGCTGACCTGATAGGGAACTGAAGACTGAATTTGCTTTTGTGACAGCAGTTATCCAGAAAGCTCAAAATTATGGGATGGCCATTGCCCAAAATTCCATTTTAATCAAATAATTCTAAAAAATGATTTCATTTTTCTTTGTAATAGTAAAACAGTAGCTTGTGCTTGACCCTAGCTAAGATTTAATTTACATTTATTGGAGTAAAAACAATCCTATTGGGCTTCTTTAAGGTTTAAACACATTTTTTTTGTATCCATATTACAGAAAGATCCCTTATCCAGAAAAAACCCCAGTTCCCAAGCATTCTGGATAACAGGTCCCATACCTGCGTGAATATATAAATGTTTTGTCTTTTTATTGAATTTATAAAATTGGCTAAAACTTCCACTTGTCTTAATCTTATATCCCACATGTACATGGACAAATGAACATCAAAAAATAAAAACATCAAAAATAAAAACGCAGGGTTTTCTGAACAGTTTGCTTCTGAATATGTATAGGATTACAAAACTATGTGGCATGTAGTGACCCCAAAATGAAAATTCTGCAAACAAACATTTCTAGAGGCACAATAAACATTAAACGGGTGGCTCACCTGTAAGTTAACTTTTAGTATGTTATAGAATGGCTAATTTTAAGCAACTTTTCAATTGGTTGTCATTATTTATTTTTTATAGTTTTAAATTATTGCCTTCTTCTTCGGACTCGTTCCAACTTTCAAATGGGGGTCGCTGACCCCATCTAAAAACAAATGCTCTGTAAGGCTACACTTTTATTGTTATTGGTACTTTTTATTACTCCTTTCTATTCAGTCCCTCTCCTATTCATATTCCAGTCTCTTATTCAAATCAATAGACATTGCTCGGGTAATTTGGACCCTGGCAACAAGATTGCTGACATTGCAAACTGAATAAAAATCTGAATAACTCAGAATATCACTCTGTACATCATACTAAAAGTTAATTTAAAGGTGAGCAACACCTTAAAAAAAAAAGTATTATTAATATGTGTTCACAAAGCACTGAATGTGCTGAAACCAAAAGGAATAAAAAAGAAAATATTGCACACTGACATTAGGGGGCAGATTTATCAAGGGTCGAAATGAAAATTCCAATTTTCAAGTTTTTTTATGGCCAAAACTGTCAAATTTGACTAGGGAATTGTTAAAATTGGATTCGAGTTTTTTTACAAATTCAAATTCGATTTTCGAAATTTATCATACACTGGCCCTTTAAGAACTCGAATTCGACTATTCGCCACCTTAACCCTGCCGAATTGCTGTTTAAGCCTATGGGGGACGTCCTGGGATCAATTTGGAGTTGTTTGCTGCCTTCTTTAAAGTCGAGTTTTTTTCAGAGATAAAACTCTAATCAAATTCAATTCGAGTTTGCAGGTCCATCCTATTCACCCGAGTACAAAAAAATTAGATTTTTTTTAAAAAATAAATTGCAGTTGGTCTAATTTTGAGTTCATGGGAGTTTAAAATATCTCCCATGAGCTCCTAGTAGTTAAAATCCAAGTCTGTGTGCAGTGAACATTTTAAAGGCCTAAGCAAGCAGTCAACAGCTGACTATAAGGGTAGAACTACAAGAGCGTCTTCAACGTGAATCTGGCGGATCAGACGTGCTGCGTCAAAATGCAGGCGTCGGATGCGACGGAAAATAAGGTAAGCAATAGTAATGTCGTATGGTAGTCGTGTCGCGTGAACGCTGCGACAAGATCCGACATTTGTATTTCTTACCTTATTTTCCATCGCATGCGACTTGACGCCTGCGTTTGGCGCATCGCGTCGGATCCGCCAGAATCGCTTTGAAAACGCTTGTGTAGTTCTACCCTAAGTGAAACTTCAATAAAATAGCTAAAAATGCAATTCAAATTAAAACAAGTAAAATAGTTATCACAGAGGGTAATTCTTAGAGGAAAAATAATATATATAGGGTATATGCATGGAAGCTCTTGCTTGTTCCTGTGAAATGGGGCCTTGATGGCGGTAGCTTCTTGATGCTAGGGACCACTCATTCCCCTGTTTTGCCTGTTGTCTAGTACAGGGGTCCCCAACCACCGGGCCGTGGACCGAGCCCAGTGCGCAAAAACAAGGCGGGCCGAATTGGACGCCGGGGCCACTGGTCTAGTAGTAGGGGTTCTGCTCCCCAACACAACACTGCTGCGAATCATAATTACTAATTTGGTAGGCTGAGCCATTTCCTGCACAGATCGTACATTTCTTTCTTATCTGCGGCAACTCAGCAGTTAAACCTATTCGATCTGTGTGTTAAGCTACATTCTTTCATGTATTCCATCAGAATTACTGACAAAATGACCAATCGTTAGAGGAAAGGGTGAGAAAAATGAGTGATACATACATTTCATTACACATGAATGCAACAGTTTAGCTGACTCACTATTTAGCAACATCTGTCTCACTGTCTCAGGATTTTATCTGGGGAGGGTGTAAATATCATCACTGAAGAAACATGACAAACTAAAATCTTCATTTAAACCCCACGGTTTAAAGGGGTGGTTCACCTTTAAGGTAGCTTTTAGTATGTTATAGAATGGCCAATTCTAAGCAACGTTTTAATTGGTTTTGATTATTTTTTTATAGTATAATTATTTGCCATTTTCTTTTGACTCTTTGCAGCTTTCAAATGGGAGTTGCTGACCCCTTATAAATAGTCAATGCTCTGTAAGGCTACAAATGTATTGTTATTGCTAATTTTTATTACTTATCTTTCTATTCAGGCCTCTTTTTCTGTTGAACTGAATAACGTTGAACCCTATGATGCCACCTCAGCTTCAAGGAAACAAAGGAGGCAAAGCTAATAGTCTTTAAGAAACAATGGTGAGGGCATAAAGGTAGATACAAGACACACCAGCACAACATGGATAATTCTAGCAGGATTTGACCTTGCTCGTTTATTTGCGGATGCAACGTTTTGGGGCGTGACCCCTTTCTCAAGCATGAAAGGTATTAATGCTTCCCTCCTCTGCTGTCTAGTATGTATCCAAATCATCTGTAACAACACTAATGCCTGAAATCTGAAGTGGGGTGTTCCCTTAAGACTTGAGTACTGCAATAAAATCGGGAACACCCCACGGGACTTCAGGTATTTTTAAACATTATTTCCCTTTTCTCTATAATAACAAAACAATACATGGTACTAGATCCCAACTAAGATGCAATGCTTCCAAAGTGGAGGCAAAACAAGCCCATTGGGTTTTATTAGTAGACTTTATTTCATATATGGCATAACACCATCTTGCCCAAACTCCAATGAACCATCCTGGCTCTACACTCCCGGACATGACTCATGTTTATGGACCCTTCTAACCCTCCTGAAAAATCCTCAGTTGGCCTCTTCCCTATAGAAGGGGACTTGGCTTTGCATAATAACATCACTGTCTGGTAGATCTCTGGGTACTGCAGACATTATTATTTTTTCAGATTTATTACAGCCTATAGTAGACCACTAGAATAATGTTAGTCAAAAATGGTTTGGCCAGTAGAGGGAACCATGACTGCATGTGTTTGTCCTACTGCCTTTCTGTTCCTTTCTTACATGAATGCCCTCGGAATGGTCACTAAGGCCCACGGTATTTCCTCAGCATCCCACCAAGGTGCCACTCCAATAAAATAGAAAGCATAGTCAGTATAGCAAAACCCAAAGAAGGGATAATACATCCCAAACAGCTCTTAATTTAAATTTAATTTAATAAATTTATTGTTTATAGTGCACATTTGTTTGTGTAATAGTCTTATTGTTAGCCATAAATTTATTTTAACGTAATCATTAAATGGGGGGTGAGTGTGGCCATATATTAGAAACGACAAGGTTATAAATTATTGTCTAAACTAAAGCCTAACTAAAAAAGTAGCTAGAAATGTTGTACATTATGTTTTGGGCTTCTGTACCAGCCCAAGGCAACCACAGCCCTTTAGCAGGGAAGATCTCCAAAAGATGCCCCAGTAGCTCCCCATCTTCTTTTCTGCTGATTCACTGCACATTCTCTGTGCTGCTGTCCCTTATTTAGCTTAGGGACCGACTCATAATATACAGTACACATAGAATAGAAATGTCACAGTATAAGCTGAATTAATACAGATAATTACTACATGGCAGCACAGGAACCAGTGCAATTAGCATCAGAATTTAATAATCAATCCTGTAGCATCAGCTTATATTGCAGTTCAACTTCATTTTCTGCTGGATAATTTGTGATGACCCCTAAGCTTAGCTTCTCAACAGCTGCTCAGAGCCCACTGAGCATGTGAGTGTCACAGACACTTTCCAAGATGGTGACCCCCTGTGACAAGTTTGAAGTCCTGGATCATTGCTGCTATTGAGAAGCTGAAACTTTAGGCTGGTGCAATAAGTTCAGTATATAAAATATGGCATTCTTAGCCATATTAATTTTTAGGGTTTAGTTCTCCTTTAAATGTGCCAAGTAGGGATACACCGAATCCAGGATTCTGCTCAGGATTTGGGCAAATCTGGACAATTGAACACAACAATCTGTTGTTCACAATAGATGCTATGGCTTTGCATTGCAATTCAGCCAGACCTTTTGTGAAGGATTCGATATTTGGCCAAATCAAAGAATTATGTATTTGACGCATGTATTAAAAAGGCATATGCTAAGCATTTGCAGGCCTGCCTATGGACAGTGCTACTGCGCTCTGCACCTTGTACCAAAATGTAATCCGGACAGGTTCAAGAAAGCCTTTCACTCTATGGGGCAGATTCACTAAAGGGCGAAGTGACAAACGCTATAGAAGATTCGCCAGCGTGACGTCATTTCGTTACTAACGGGCGCAGGTGTAACTTCGCTAGCGAAGGAGATAGACTCTAGAGGTAATTTGCTCCCTTACACCTGGTTAAGTTGAGCTCTGGTGAATGGACGTAACTACGCAAATTCACTAAGATGCTGGCAACTTTTTATTTTTCATTTTGTGTAGTGTAATGTATTGGCTGCAACATATACGTCTATTCAACATAACTTCCCACCGTATGCAAATTAGGCAACACTAACGCAACTTTGATTCGCTTGCCGCAGTAACGCTAGCGCAACTTCCCCAGCGTTCGGCTCCCTGGATGCAACGTCGGATTTTAGTGAATTAGTTTTGTCCTGGCGAATCTCGCCTGGCGAGGTGTTGTGATGTGAGCGAAGCAGACGCTAGCGCAAATTCGGCGCTTAGTGAATCTACCCCCGGGTGTGCCTTGAACAGCAGCAAGTACATGGTTTGCTAGTGCCTTGCATCCCCTGCTTTGTTCCTGCATATGTTCCTCCAGCAAGCACTGCAGCCAGGCGTGGCAGCTCCATATGCTGGTATGGGACCTGTTATCCAGAATGCTTGGGACTTGGTATTTTCCAGAAACGGATCTTTCAGTAATTTGGATCTTCATACCTTAACCTGGTAACGAAGGTATGGAGTGTTTGTGTTATGCTGCGTGGGTTGGGTTTGTTTCCTCGTCCGGGATGCTGACTATAGAAGGATGTGGGGTGCAGGGGATAGTGGGTGCTGACTGGGTCCTGTAAGGATATAGGATGCAGACTGGGTTATAGAAGGACAGTGTTGAATGGGTTATCTAAGGATATGGGATGCAGCCTGGGTTCTGTAAACATATGGGGTTCTGACTAGGATATATATAATGATATGGGGTGCTGACTGGCTTATATAAGGATAGGGGGTGCTGATTGGGACATTTAATGATATGGGTTGCTGACTGGGTTATATAAGGATAGGGGATGCAGACTGAGTACTATAAGGATATGGTGTTGTGACTAGGATATATATAAGGATAGAGGGTGCTGACTGGGTTCTGAAAGCATATGAGATGCAGACTGGGTTATATAAGTATATGGGGTACTGACTGGGTTATTTAAGGGTATGGGTTGCTGACTGGGTTATATAAGGATAGGGGATGCAGACTGGGTTCTGTTAAGATATAGGGTTCTGACTAGGATATACATATAAGTATATGGGGTGCTGACTGGGTCCTGTAAGCATATGGGATGCAGACTGGGTTATATAAGTATATGGGGTACTGACTGGGTTATTTAAGGATATGGGTTGCTGATTGGCACATTTAATGATATGGGTTGCTGACTCGGTTATCTAAGGATATGGGATGCAGCCTGGGTTCTGTAAGGATATGGGGTTCTGACTAGTATATATTTAAGGATATGGGGTGTTGACTGGGTTATATAAGGATACGGGCTGCTGACTGGGTTCTGTAAGCATATGGGATGCAGACTGGCTTATATAAGGATATGGGGTGCAGAGTGGGTTATAGAAGGATAGGGGCTGCTGACTGGGTTACATAAGGATAGTGTTGAATGGGTAATATAAGGATAGGGGGTGCTGACTTGGTTCTGTAAGAATATGGGATGCAGACTGGGTTATTTAAGGATATGGGGTGCTGACTGGGTTATTTAAGGATATGGGTTGCTGCTCGGGACATATAATGATAAAGGGTGCTGACTGGGTTATATAAGGATAGTACTGACTCGGTTATATAAGGATATGGGATGCAGACTGTGTTCCGTACGGATATGGGGTTCTGACTAGGATATATATAATGATATGGGGTGCTGACTGGGTTATATAAGCAAATGGGATGCTGACTGGAATATACAAGCATATGGGCTGCTTACTGGCATATACATAAATATGGGGTGCCGACTGGATAATACAGGGATATGGTATTCTGGGTGGGATATTTAGAGTAAACACGTACGAGGGCTATTTCAGGGATGTGTGGAGGGAATAGTAGAATTGCTGGTATAATCCCCTGTCAGTCCCAGTAATGCCCGGTTTGGCATCATCTTCTCACAGGTACAGTGCAATGGTGAGACAGTTTCCTGTAAGTGGCCCAGCCCTTCTACATACATTAACTTTAGTTCTTTCCATGAGGATCACAATGCTGACTCCTGGTTAGGTGAGATTCCTTGGGGATCTAGAATGGGAGGGGCGTAGAGTCAAGTATTGGCTGGGAATTGGGTTGGGGGGATCTGTATATTGAATGTGATGAAGTGTTTGGCATGAGTGCTGCTGGAGGTGCAGACTATCCCCTGGGTGAGCCTTCCCCTGGCTGTTTGAGTGCACCCTTGTTTCATTCTTTGGGTTAGAACTCTCCGTGTGGCAGCCTCTCTAGTGCCTTGACTCCTCCCTCACATTTGCATAGCTCAGATTTTCTTTGCTCAGACTCCCTGAGTTGCTTAACATTTGGGCAGGCTCCCTACACCAACATACTTATATGTTGTAAGGAGGGACTCTATGCGCACCTGTATTGTAGATCCTTTTAGCTGTTAACTCCTGTGTGTGCCATGTCCTTTGTTTCTGATTTCCAGTGCCCACGTGTGCCCTTTATTTTCTAATAGGAGCATTGCTAGGTGCATAGCTGTACCTCTCTCTCTACCTAAACACATCTGGGCCCCTCATCTCATTCTGGAGCTTCCCCTCTTCTGCCATTTTCATTTGTACATTTAGGCCCTCTTGATCTCTGTTGGTTTTCTCTAATAATCCCCACTTGCTCTACCCTACTCTCCAATCCTTATGCTCTTTCCATGTCTTCTCTTTACAGTACTGCTGCCTGCATATAGGACTTACTTGTGTAGGAAGAGCTACCAATACAAAAATAGCCCTGAACCAAGAAATTAAGTTAAAAAAAACTGACACAGCCACTGAGAAATTATCTTCATTCAATTGATGATGCCTTCCAAGGTTGTTTCCATGTCCTACAGCGTGGGAACATCTACTCTATAGTCTGCCCATTCTGATTGGTTACCAAGGATATAAGGGTCACCCCTAATGTCTTTATTGTAACCTAGCTCCAAATGCATGATGTAATTGAGTGTCAGTGGCATGGGCTCCTGGGCTACTTCTCTAATAGTAGTTGTCTGACTTTTAGGTTCAAGCCCCACTTGGAGGTCAGGGCCCTTTGGACATAAGATTTGATATATAAAACATTGGTGAATTGGGAATTCGCCCATAGTTCCAGCAACATAAGTGCTCACTTCCAGACCCCACTCTCTGATCTTCTAGATATTCCTGGAAGCATAAAATCAAATGGGCATTCACCCCCTAACTGGACATCTATCCAAGTGGCTTGGTGGACTTGGCCTGAGGACCAGTTTATACCACATATGTAATCTGTTGCCAATTTTTGTTCTGCAGACAGAGTGACCAATGCACTTAATACTCCCCCAAACCAGAGGCCACGCTTTGAAACTTCTGCTGTGAATTCTGGTAAGTGACAAATAAATGTGTTTCTGCTGGGAGTGTAAGGGACCCCAATGCTGATACAGTGCAGCATGAATATATAAGCATGTTCTAAAGAAGCAGCCTTACAATTGGCAGGGGGCATTAGGCTGCTCCAGTTAAACAAGTCTGTTTCCTTTAACAGAACACAAGCGCAAGGTGTTGACAACCCTTTCAAAGGAGGCAGTCTCCAAGATTACTATACATTTTTGTGATGTGAAATCTCCGTCAATGCGGTAAGTTTTTTTTTTTTTTTTTTTTTTTGGGCTTGGGGACAATGCTGTGTACCTGTGTCACAGTAGTTTGCTTTATCTGTCATATTTTACAGATTCATTAGAAACACTAGACACTGGATGAATAGAATAAGCAGCAGATGTTTTTGATCTTGATTAAGATTATAAGACACCTGTTTAAAGGAACAGTAACATCAAAAAAGTGTTTTAAAGTAATACAAATATAATGCAGTGTTGCCCTGCACTGGTAACACTGCTGTGTTTGCTTCAGAACCACTACTATAGTTTATATAAATTAGGGAGGCACCAAATCCAGGATTGAGTTTGGGATTCGGCCTTTTTCAGCAGGATTCGTATTCGGCCGAATCTATCGCGAAGGATTTGGGGGTTCGGCCGAATCCAAAATAGTGGATTCGGTGCATCCCTAATACAAATAAGCTGCTGTGTAGCAATGGGGGAGTAACCTGAGAAAAGGCTCAGGTTACACAACAGATAGCAAATATACTCTGTAGAACAGGGGTCAGCAACCTTTACTATCAAAAGAGCCATTTTGCCCCCTCTTCCACTAAAGAAAATAGTCTGGAGCCGCAAAACATAACACAGTTTATAAACTTTTAAAAGTTGTAACCTTTTTTTTAATGTTAACTGTTACAACAACAGAATACAACAAACAGAAGTGCAGTGTGTATGTGTAGGCCTACTTTGAAATAAATTAAACACTGAATAGCCCTATTAAATGCTACTGTTCTCATCTGTTTAATGTGACTTCTGTTTCTGAAGCTCCATGATGATTTTCCCTCTGTTGTCTTGCGTGTCTTGTCTTGAGTGTGTGACCGTGGTAAGGACCATGATGAATCATATTGCTGCGGCTCGGTCTTGCCTGTCACTCCAGGGACGTCTGTACAGCCCTCGCACCTGCTGGCGGCTTCCTGAGTGTGCTACCGCGGTAAGCTGACCGCTAGCTTACCGCGGTCGCACACTCAAGAAGCCGCCAGCAGGTGTGAGGGCTGTATAGATGACATGTCAAGCAAAGCCGCAGGATAAAGAGCCGCATGAGGCTCCGGAGCCTGGGGTTGCCTACCCCTGCTAATGGTGTTATCTGTTATCCACTATTTAACCTGTGCCATATAGCCTTTTTTCAATCTCCACCCCAGCAGTTAGTTTATATAAACTATAGTAGTGTTTCTGAAGCAAACAGATCAGTTTTACCAGTGCAGGGCAACAGTACACGATATTTTCATTACTTTAAAACACTTAAATTTTTTGGTGTTACTTAAAGGCCTACATTTCAAACACTTAAAGTGTTCCTGCACTAAAAAGATTATACAATGAGAAGCAGTGGGTACTGGCACACAAGCACTTCTCATTTTGCTGCTCCTTCTGTTGTTTACTTCTCTTTTAAAGGACTAATTTTCCTTTGGCGTTTTCTCTGCTTTTGATTTTTTCTTTCCTCTTTCTGTCCCATGTTTTTTAACACACTCCCTCTTCATATAGGTTCTGCTATGCCATTATTTATCCATCTGTACCCTATTTTTTTTCCTTTAGATAAAGCAGCGTTTTTACATATATTTTGTTTTATGTTTTGAAACCTGTAATGTTTAAGGGGTTGTTTCTTTTCAATACAGTGAAATCCGATTTCTGCTATGCCATGTTATCTTGCTTTTCTCACCTATCCTCATTTCTCCCTCCAACAGATCAACCAGGCTCATGTCCAGGAAGCATCGGGAAAAGCTTCTCATAAAAATGAGAGAGTCAGATCTTGAGAATGAGCCACCACAGGCTGACTCCCCGCTGTGCAAACTAAAGGGGTATGTATGGCTACTGAAACTTCATCAGCCCCAGTCAGGGCCGCCATTAGAAATCACGGGGCCCCGTACAACAAAATTTTTGGGGCCCCCTGGGCCCCGCCCACACTGACGACCAAGCTCCACCCCATATCCCGCCCACTCCACATCGCAGTTTTAAAGACCACACAGACATCAGCGCTAAAAAAGTAACCCCCCCCCACACAAGTTGTAAAAAGCTATTTATGGTCAGGGCCCCCTTATAAAAAATTGGGGCGCTCGTAAGGGGGGTTCCGGATCTTCAAAAAATGCAGCGCTGCCGGGCCCCCCTTCATGCCCGGGCCCGGTACGCTTGTCCCCCCTGTCCCCCCCTGATGGCGGCCCTGGCCCCAGTGACTGACCACTTTCCTTCCTGCTGAAGTCTGTAGAAATGTTTTTTACCAGGGGCGATCCTTGCCCCTCTGCCGCCTGAGGCAGCAGCAGTTGCTGCTGCCCCCCTCCCCCGGAAATTCGCTGTTAAAGTACCAGGAGAAGCATTTTTGCTGCCCCTGGTACCTACTGGGGCGCTGCCGCCTGAGGCGACAGCCTCAATTCGCCTCATTGGCGAAGCACCCCTGTTTGTTACCATTCTCTGCTGGGGCCCAGTAACTCAACCTGCTCAGGAAAGAATATCTGTCTCATGCATGCAGTGGCGTAACTACCGAGGAAGCAGACCCCGCAGCCGCGGGGGGGCCCGGGAGTGCAGGGGGCCCGGACGGGGCCTGCTTCCTCAGTAGTATGGGGATACCCGCATACCTCTCAACCGTCCAATTTTTTTACAGCTCAACACGCTGTCCCTTATAGGCACTTTAAATTCCCGATAATCCTGTGCAGCTTGGAAAAAAAACAGTTTCTAAACTGCACGTCACTTGGGGGGCGGAACCTGCAGAGTGTACAGTGTACGGAACGCATTTTAGGACATCATGCGCATAATTACCTTTGACGCATGCGTTGTCCTCTGCCTTCTCCATAGCGCATCGTTGCCGGTTGTAGTCACGCCTGCTCCAAATGCGCCGTCACTCCTCCGCTCTGCAGCCTCCCTCCTCAGACGTCATTCATCACAGCTCCGCCCTCAGACTTCCTCCTTCGGCTGTCAGGTATCGGGTCTCCGCCATCAGGCGTCTTCCATCAGGCGTCTTCCATCAGGCATCAGGCGTCTTCCATCAGGCATCAGGCATCAGGCGTCTTCCATCAGGCATCAGTCGTCTTCCATCAGGCATCAGGCGTCTTCCATCAGGCATCAGGCGTCTTCCATCAGGCATCAGTCGTCTTCCATCAGGCATCAGTCGTCTTCCATCAGGCATCAGTCGTCTTCCATCAGGCATCAGGCATCAGGCATCAGGCATCAGGCATCAGGCGACCGTATTCTGTCCTGGGCTGCTTTATTCACTTTTTTTTTTTTTTTTACACATTTTTTTAACTTCCGGTTTTCTATTTGGCGCATTTTTTCCCCAGCCAATAGGAGTCTTGGGTTTTGACCAATCAAGTTAAAGCTGCCACTTGTAGGCGTCGCCATTTCTTCCCACAGACACAGGCACGGCTGGCTTCATTCATTTATCCCCGCATTTGTGCTGGTAATTAGATAATTAATTAACTGAAATGTGGCATATACTTTAATTAATTCGTGTTTATGTTGTTTTTTTTATATAATTTAGCTTGCTGCTTGCAAATAATTTACACTGCACAAGAGAGAGCATGTTTCTCTGTACTTTAATAACCTTCGATGGCTTTGTGTTTTAGTTTAATATTTTATAATATATAATATTTTTCTGGTTTTATTGCCTTCATTTTATTTATTTATTTATTTTATACGGTTTTAATTTTTTTAATAGAATTTTTTTTATTTTATATTTTATCTATTTTATTTTATTGCCATTATTGTCATTACAGGTATTTACCATAGCTTTGCAGCTTGCTCGTTTGTTTTATAAACAAGTTTTTACCTATGTTTGATTTACTTGTCCTTTAGCTTCTATTTTTTTGCTCTATTCTAACTTTATACTGACCACATCTAAAAAAACAATGCATTGTTGCTATGGGTATTTGTACCCTAGCAACCAGATGGTTGCAATAGCAAACGAGAGAACCAAAAAAAAAAAAAAAAAACATGATTGAAAAATCTAAACAAATGGCAAATTGTCCCAGAACATAACACCCTACATTATACAGGTATAGGATCCCTTATCCGGAAACCCGATATCCAGAAAGCAACTAATTACGGAATGGCTGTCTCCCATAGACTCCATTTTATCCAAATAATCCAATTTTTTAAAAATGATTTCTTTTTTCTCTGTAATAATAAAACAGTAGCTTGTACTTGATCCCAACTAAGATATAATTAATCCTTATTGGAAGCAAAACCAGCCTATTGGGTTTATTTAATGTTTAAATTAATTTCTAGTAGACATAAGGCACGAAGACCCAAATTACGGAAAGATTCATTATCCGGAAAACCCCAGGTCCCGAGCATTCTGGATAACAGGTCCCATACCTGTACTAAAATTTAAATCAAAGGTGAACAATCCATTTAACATATTGTAGTATCCAGGCCCTGACTGGCAATCTGTGGGTTCTTGCAAATGCCAGAGGGGCTGCTAGAAGATGCCATGGAAAGTCAGTATTTGGTGGCCTGGTGGGGGCTCTTTGTGCTTCTGTGTGGGCTGAATTGGTCTCTGCATACCGGAAATGCCAGGGCCTATTTTAACCCTTCAACTGCCAAGCACGTACAGCGTACGTGCTGGCGGTTCAGGGCTCAGACCTGCTAGTGTGGTTTTAATGTGTGCTGAATTGTTCGAACTTGGTTTTGAAATTAAAGTTATTACATTATGTTCATCAACTGTTTGTGCTGTGTGCTCATATTTCTGTCTCTTCTTTTCGAATTAGGTCTCTACGTCTAGGAGTGGAAGTTTGCTGCTATCAATAAAACCAGTGTTATAAGAGTACGGAAACCATTTAAAGGACCAGTAACATCAGAAATTTTTACAAAAAAAATCGTTACAATACAACGAAAAAAAAACATCAAGACCAATTAAAATTTAAAATAGCAAATCCTTTATTAAGATATAACTTACAAAAACTCCACTTCCTGTCTTCTACAGAAACGGCGAAAGGGCGACCATCCATCCTGTTGTGCTTGATTGCTCTTCCCTGACAGCGTCTCGATCTCCTCCAGCTCTTCAGAAGACCGCAGCGGTGTTCTTATGCCTGTCCCCACTGTAACATAGCAGACCGTCAGCATAAAAGGGTAACCCAGAACCCCCTGCCCCTGCATTATTTTAACCCTCCTGGCACCGAGAATATTCCTTCTGCCTGCTGCTGTGGGCTGCTGGGGAGACGCACAATCAATGTATGGATCAGTAAAGAGAGCAGCGTTTCTTCAGAGCCTGCCTTCGGAAGGTGAACCAGCTGGCCGGCATGTTTGTGAATGGCAGGCCCCTGCCCAATGCTGTCCGGCTCTCTCCGCACATCCCCAAGGTGAACTGCTGCCTTCACAATGGCTCCAATCACCTAGCAGCGCCAAGACTCCCGCCGCTCGTTTCCCCATTCCTCCAGAGCGGAGGTTATACAATCCTCAGCCTTTTGCTCCGCTCTGGCTTCCTTATTGTGTGCAAGGCTCTCCTTTTGGTGCCGGAATCACTCCGGTTTTGTTACTGATGTAACCGCTCTGGAGGAATCCGGAAACGAGAGGCGGGAGCTGCAGAGTCTCGGCACAGGGAACTAGGCTGCTAGGTGATTGCCATCGCAAAGGCAGCAGTTTGCCTTGGGGATGTGCGGAGAGAGCCTGACAGCATTGGGCAGGGGCCTGCCATTCACAAACATGCTGGCCATCTGGTTCACCTTCCGAAGGCAGGCTCTAAAGAAACGCTGCTGCCTTTACTGATCCATACATTAATTGCGCGTCTCCCCAGCAGCCCACAGCAGCAGGCAGAAGGAATATTCTCGGTGCCAGGAGGGTTAAAATAATGCAGGGGCAGGGGGTTCTGGGTTACCTTTTATGCTGACGGTCTGCTATGTTACAGTGGGGACAGGCATAAGAACACCGCTGCGGTCTTCTGAAGAGCTGGAGGAGATCGAGACGCTGTCAGGGAAGAGCAATCAAGCACAACAGGATGGATGGTCGCCCTTTCGCCGTTTCTGTAGAAGACAGGAAGTGGAGTTTCTGTAAGTTATATCTTAATAAAGGATTTGCTATTTTAAATTTCAATTGGTCTTGATGTTTTTTTTTCGTTGTATTGTTACAAACTTTTTTGTAAAAATTTTTGATGTTACTGGTCCTTTAAGTACATCCTCGAGAGAAATCTCCAATATGCGCTTTTCTAAGTTACCTCCCAACTCCTCTGTTATCGTGCTGTGTGTAGGCCATCAGGGGGGAAAAGGGGGGGTCAGTCGCCCCAGGCCCAACAGGTTTTAGGCTTCCCCTCTCTCTGTCACTCTGTCCCTCTCTCTTCCCCTCACTCTGTCTCTCTTTGTCAGTCTGTCCCTCTCTCTTTCCCTCTCTTCCTCTATCTCTGTCACTCTTTCCCTCTCTCTTCCCCTCTCTCTGTCACTCCGTCACTCTCTCTTCCCCTCACTCTGTCTCTCTTTGTCAGTCTGTCCCTCTCTCTGTCACTCTCAGTCCCTCTCTTCCTCTATCTCTGTCACTCTTTCTCTCTCTTCCCCTCTCTCTGTCACTCTGTCCCTCTCTCTTTCCCTCTCTTCCTCTATCTCTGTCACTCTTTCCCTCTCTCTTCCCCTCTCTCTGTCACTCTGTCCCTCTCTCTTCCCCTCACTCTGTCTCTCTTTGTCAGTCTGTCCCTCTCTCTTCCCCTCTCTCTGTCACTCTCAGTCCCTCTCTTCCTCTATCTCTGTCACTCTTTCTCTCTCTTCCCCTCTCTCTGTCACTCTGTCCCTCTCTCTTTCCCTCTCTTCCTCTATCTCTGTCACTCTGTCCCTCTCTCTTCCCCTCACTCTGTCTCTCTTTGTCAGTCTGTCCCTCTCTCTTCCCCTCTCTCTGTCACTCTCAGTCCCTCTCTTCCTCTATCTCTGTCACTCTTTCTCTCTCTTCCCCTCTCTCTTTCCCTCTCTTCCTCTATCTCTGTCACTCTTTCCCTCTCTCTTCCCCTCTCTCTGTCTCTCTCCTCCTTCTCTCTGTCACTCTGTCTCTCTCTTCCCTCTCTCTGTCACTCTGTCACTCTATCCCTCTCTCTGTCACTCTCTGTCACTCTGTCTCTCTCTCTTCCCCTCTCTCTGTCACTCTGTCCCTCACTCTCTCTTCCCCTTTCTCTGTCACTCTGTCCCTCTCTCTGTCACTCTGTCCCTCTCTCTGTCACCCTGTCCCTCTCTCTGTCACCCTGTCCCTCTCTCTGTCTCTCTGTCACTCTATCCCTCTCTTTGTCAGTCTGTCTCTCTCTCTTCCCCTCTCTCTGTCACTCTGTCCCTCACTCTCTCTTCCCCTTTCTCTGTCACTCTGTCCCTCTCTCTGTCACTCTGTCCCTCTCTCTGTCACCCTGTCCCTCTCTCTGTCACTCTGTCCCTCTCTTTTCCCTCTCTCTGTCACTCTGTCCCTCTCTCTGTCACTCTGTCCCTCTCTCTGTCTCTCTCTCTCTGTCCCTCTTTCTGTCACTGTCCCTCTCTGTCACTCTGTCCCTCTCTCTTCCCCTCTCTCTGTCTCTCTCTTCCTTCTCTCTGTCACTCTGTCTCTCTCTTCCCTCTCTCTGTCACTCTGTCACTCTATCCCTCTCTCTTCCCCTCACTATGTCCCTCTCTCTTCCCCTCACTCTGTCCCTCTGTCTGTCCCTCTCTCGGTCCCTCTGTCCCTCTCTCTCGGTCCCTCTCTCTCGGCCCCTCTCTCGGTCCCTCTCTTCCCCTCTCTCGGTCCCTCTGTCTCTCTCTGTCACTCTCTTTCTCTCTGTCACTCTGTTCCCCTCTCTCTGACACTCTGTCCCTCTCTCTTCCCCACTCTGTCTCTCTGTTTCTCTCTCTCTGTCACTCTGTCCCTCTCTCTCGGTCCCTCTGTCCCCCTCTCTCGGTCCCTCTGTCCCCCTCTCTCGGTCCCTCTGTCCCCCTCTCTGTCACTCTCTTTCTCTCTGTCACTCTGTTCCCCTCTCTCTGTCCCCCTCTCTGTCACTCTGTCCCTCTTTTTTCCCTCTCTTCCCCTCTTTCTGTCACTCCTTCCCTCACTCTGTCACTCTGTCCCGCTCTATCACTCTGTCCCCCTCGCTCTTGGTCCTTCTGTCACTCTCTGTCCCTCTCTCTTCCCCTCTCTCTGTCACTCTCAGTCCCTCTCTCTGTCTCTCTCTCTTCCCCTCCCTCTGTCACTCTGTCCCTCTCTCTGTTTCTCTCTGCCCCTCTCTCTGAATTACACTTAAAGGGGTGGTTCACCTTTAAATTAACTTTTAGTATGTTATAGAATAGACAGTTCTTATCAACTTTTGAATTGGTCTTCATTATTTATTTTTGTTATAGTTTTTTAGTTATTTGCCTTTTTCTTTGGATTCTTAGATTTCAAATGGGGGTCACTGACCCCATCTAAAAACAAATGTTCTGTAAAGCTATAACTTTATTGTTATTGCTACTTTTTATTACTCATCTTTCTATTCAGGCCTCTCCTATTCATATTCCAGTCTCTTAATCAAATCAATGCATGGTTACTAGGGGAATTAAATAACTCAAAAACCACAAATAATAAAAAATGAAAACCAATTGCAAATGGTCTCAGAATGTCCTTCTCTACATCATACTAAAAATTAAATTGAAGGTGAACAACCCCTTTAAGTGAGAAAGGCAGCTCTTTATGCGCATACATTTTTTCAGTTTTACCCCAATATATGAGTGGATGTGTACAACAAGTCAGACCATTGCGTCTTTACATGTGGGCTGCTTTGATTTTTTTTGCCCGGGCTGCTTTTTACCCCCAGTCTGGCCCTGGCAGGAAGTATTTCATGCTGCATCAATTACTCGCCAAGTTTTTTACCTGTAACTTCTCCGTATTTATATTTGTTTGTATTCAACTATATACCTAACTTTCTTTGCACTATATTTATTAAAATTTAATTTTCCCATTTTGCTATGTGATTATTTGCTTCAGTTAAATGCAGAATATTTTACACACATTGCACACTGCTTTATTTAAAACAAAAAATCTTATTTAGATTTTCTGTCACTCTAGGTGACATAAAATTTGGTTAAATAATTTGGTTAAAATCTCTAGAAGACCTTTCATTTTACCTTATTTCTTGATATTTATTTTTCAATAATTGAGGGGTTGTGACCATATAAAGGCACAAGGCTGCAGGCTGAGTTATACAGGGAACTCTGAGTATCACTCATGTATTATAAGGGATAATGTACCCCCTACTGTAAATGATAAGGATATTAGAAGTCACTGAGGGGTTGTTCTGTCACCATATAAAAGCACAAGGCTGCAGGCTGAGTTATACAGGGAACTCTGAGTATCACTCATGTATTATAAGGGATAATGTACCCCCTACTGTAAATGATAAGGATATTAGAAGTCACTGAGGGGTTATGTGACCATATAAAGACACAAGGCTGCAGGCTGAGTTATACAGGGGACTCTGAGTATCACTCATGTATTATAAGGGATAATGTACCCCCTACTGTAAATGATAAGGATATAAGAAGTCACTGAGGGGTTGTTCTGTCACCATATAAAAGCACAAGGCTGCAGGCTGAGTTATACAGGGAACTCTGAGTATCACTCATGTATTATAAGGGAATTAGAAGTCATTGAGGGGTTATGTGACCATATAAAGGCACAAGGCTGCAGGCTCAGTTATACAAGGAATTGCGAGTATCATAAGGAAAAATGTTGCCTGAACTTTAAGTTACAAGAAAATTCCTATATTACCTAACTTAAAAATATGCTGCTAAATAGTGTAACATCTAGGTGCACATTTACTTAGGGTCGAATATCGAGGGTTAATTAACCCTCGATATTCTACTGTCTAAGTAAAAGCCTTCGAATATCGAAAGATTTACCGAATTTCCTACGATCGAACGATTTTCCTTCGATCAGAAAATTGTTAGGAAGCCTATGGGGACCTTCCCCATAGGCTAACATTGCACCTCGGTAGGTTTTAGGTGGCGAAGTAGGGGGTCAAAGTTTTTTTTTTTTTTAAAGAGACAGTACTTCAACTGTCGAATGGTCAAATAGTAGAACGATTTTTAGTTCGAAACATTCAATTCAAAGTCAATGGTCGACGACTTGCTGACAGACTGGTGGTCTATCTACCAAGAACGTACTATTAATGTTCTCATTCAGATGAGTGTCTCTCTTAATTGGCGTCTTCGACCGCAGAGGAAACAGCAGTGACTGCACCCTTGTCAATGAGTCTGGTGGCTGTCGTGTATGTCCTGCAATTTAATATTTGCAGGCCTAATCTCCAACAGCAGCTTTGCACTCATGGACATCCATGACCCTGTGCCGATGCAATTGTAACTCCTGCTCCAGGATTGGTCTAAGTTGACTTTATTTTAAAATATTTCTTTTTTTACATTATGTACATTTAAACATACTTGTACACACTGTGTCCCATCTCTTACAAGTGTATACCCATGTATACAAAAAATGTTTTACTAAAATAGTTTGTACTTTTTTTGGGCTTTTACCACACGTGAATCAGGTGTTGTCTTTATGAAGCGGGGTAGATGTAACCCATTAAATTAGTATGCACAAGGTACATTTTGGGGCATCTACACATCACATACTAGTAGCTCAGTGCGATATTTCTTTCATCATTGCATACACAATTAGAATAATGAATTTATCCTTATACAGAAATGCATACTATTGTGTTAAACAAATTTTTATTAATTTAATGCATGGAGGATTTAAGACAATGTTAGATGTGCACAGCTTTCTCTTGTCTGCCTTAGTGTCAGTCTAGATGTTAGGTGTTTTAGTTTTTCATTCACCTCTGTAGGACCGCAATGGAGGTCACCAAACTGCTAGCCTAAACCAAAGCAAATGTGGTGGCATCAGGAGCCCTGTGTCTAAGACACTGGACAGGAGAAACCTTATCCAAACTAAAGCTGGCCACAGACGCAAAGATCCGATCGTATGAATCAATGTACAATCGGATCTTTCCCATCTCCCGACCTGCCACTAACCATTCAGATCAGACCATTCAGATTCAGGGACAGAGTGACCGAGAGAGGGACAGAGAGAGGGGGACAGAGTGACAGAGTGGGACAGAGAGACAGACAGAGTGACAGAGAGAGACAGAGAGAGGGACAGAGTGACAGAGACAGAGTGACAGAGAGGGTAAGAGAGAAAGACAGAGTGAGGGGAACAGAGTGACAGAGAGAGGGGAAGAGGGACCGAGAGAGGGACAGAGGGACCGAGAGAGGACAGAGGGACCGAGAGAGGGACAGAGGGACCGAGAGAGACAGAGTGAGGGACAGAGTGACAGAGAGGGGAAGAGAGAGTGACAGAGAGAGGGGAAGAGAGTGACAGAGGGACCGAGAGACGGACAGACAGAGGGGAAGAGAGAGAGACAGAGTGGGGAAGACAGAGAGAGGGGAAGAGAGAGTGACAGATTGGGACAGAGTGACCGAGAGAGACGGGAAGAGAGAATGACAGAGAGAGGGACAGACAGAGTGACCGAGAGAGGGACAGAGTGACAGAGAGGGACCGAGTGACAGAGAGAGGGGAAGAGAGGGACCGAGAGAGGGGAAGAGAGGGACCGAGAGAGGGGAAGAGAGGGACCGAGAGAGGGGAAGAGAGGGACCGAGAGAGAGGGACAGACAGAGGGACAGAGTGAGGGGAAGAGAGAGGGACAGAGTGAGGGGAAGAGAGAGGGACAGAGTGAGGGGAAGAGAGAGGGACAGAGTGAGGGGAAGAGAGAGGGACAGAGTGACAGAGAGAGGGATAGAGTGAAAGAGTGACAGAGAGAGGGAAGAGAGAGACAGAGTGACAGAGAGAAGGAAGAGAGAGACAGAGAGAGGGGAAGAGAGAGGGACAGAGTGACAGAGAGGGACAGTGACAGAAAGAGGGACAGAGGGACAGAGAGAGAGAGACAGAGAGAGGGACAGAGTGACAGAGAGAGGGACAGAGTGACAGAGAGAGGGAAAAGAGAGGGACAGAGTGACAGAGAGAGGGACAGGGTGACAGAGAGAGGGACAGAGTGACAGAGAGAGGGAAGAGAGGGACAGAGTGACAGAGAAAGGGGAAGAGAGAGTGAGGGACAGAGTGACAGAGAGAGGGGAAGAGAGAGAGACAGACTGACAAAGAGAGGGATAGAGTGACAGAGAGACAGAGAGAGGGAAGAGAGAGGGACAGAGTGACAGAGAGAGGGACAGAGTGACAGAGAGAGGGACAGAGTGACAGAGAAAGGGGAAGAGAGAGTGAGGGACAGAGTGACAGAGAGAGGGGAAGAGAGAGAGACAGAGTGACAGAGAGTGACAGAGAGAGGGATAGAGTGACAGAGTGACAGAGAGAGGGAAGAGAGAGACAGAGTGACAGAGAGAAGGAGGAGAGAGACAGAGAGAGGGGAAGAGAGAGGGAAAGAGTGACAGAGATAGAGGAAGAGAGGGAAAGAGAGAGGGGAAGAGAGAGAAAGAGTGACAGAGATAGAGGAAGAGAGGGACTGAGAGTGACAGAGAGAGGGGAAGAGAGAGGGACAGACTGACAAAGAGAGACAGAGTGAGGGGAAGAGAGAGGGACAGAGTGACAGAGATAGAGGAAGAGAGGGAAAGAGAGAGGGACAGAGTGACAGAGAGAGGGGAAGAGAGAGAAAGAGTGACAGAGATAGAGGAAGAGAGGGACTGAGAGTGACAGAGAGAGGGGAAGAGAGAGGGACAGACTGACAAAGAGAGACAGAGTGAGGGGAAGAGAGAGGGACAGAGTGACAGAGAGAGGGGAAGAGAGAGGGAAAGAGTGACAGAGATAGAGGAAGAGAGGGAAAGAGAGAGGGACAGAGTGACAGAGAGAGGGGAAGAGAGAGAAAGAGTGACAGAGATAGAGGAAGAGAGGGACTGAGAGTGACAGAGAGAGGGGAAGAGAGAGGGACAGACTGACAAAGAGAGACAGAGTGAGGGGAAGAGAGAGTGACGGAGTGACAGAGAGAGGGGAAGAGAGAGGGAAAGAGTGACAGAGATAGAGGAAGAGAGGGAAAGAGAGAGGGACAGACTGACAAAGAGAGACGGGAAGAGAGAGTGACAGAGAGAGGGATAGCGTGACAGAGAGAGAGACAGAGTGATAGAGACAGAGTGACAGAGAGAGGGAAAAGAGAGGGACAGAGTGACAGAGAGAGAGACAGAGTGACAGAGAGAGGGGAAGAGAGAGAGAGACAGAGTGACAGAGAGGGGAAGAGAGTGACAGAGAGAGAGACAGAGTGACAGAGAGAGGGGAAGAGAGAGAGACAGAGTGACAGAGAGAGGGAAAAGAGAGGGACAGAGTGACAGAGAGAGAGACAGAGTGACAGAGAGAGGGGAAGAGAGAGAGAGACAGAGTGACAGAGAGGGGAAGAGAGTGACAGAGAGAGAGACAGAGTGACAGAGAGGGACGGGAAGAGAGAGTGACAGAGAGAGGGACAGAGTGACCGAGAGAGTCGGGAAGAGAGAGTGACAGAGAGAGGGGCCGAGAGAGGGACAGACAGAGTGACCGAGAGAGGGGAAAAGAGAGGGACAGAGAGAGAGGGGAAGAGAGTGACAGAGAGAGGGACAGAGAGAGGGACAAAGAGAGAGAGACAGAGGGACTGAGAGAGAGACAGAGGGACTGAGAGAGACAGAGAGAGAGAGAGAGGGACAGAGAGAGGGACAGTGACAGAGAGAGGGACAGAGTGACAGAGTGACAGAGAGAGGGTCAGAGAGAGACAGAGTGACAGAGACAGAGTGACGGAAGAGAGAGACAGAGTGACAGAGAGAGGGACAGGGTGACAGAGAGAGGGACAGAAGGAAGGGAACAGAGTGACAAGAGAGGGGAAGAGAGTGACAGAGAGAGAGAGACAGAGACAGAGTGAGAGAGACAGAGAGAGAGAGACAGAGAGAGAGACAGAGAGAGGGAAGAGAGAGGGACAGAGTGAAAGAGAGAGACAGAGAGAGGGACTGAGAGTGACAGAGAGAGAGAGTGACAAAGAGAGGGAAGAGAGAGTGACAGAGAGAGAGAGTGATAGAGAGAGACAGAGTGATAGAGAGAGACAGAGTGACAGAGAGAGGGGAAGAGAGAGGGACAGAGTGACAGAGAGAGACAGAGTGAGGGGAAGAGAGAGGGACAGAGTGACAGAGAGAGGGGAAGAGAGGGAAAGAGAGAGGGACAGAGTGACAGAGAGAGGGGAAGAGAGAGAAAGAGTGACAGAGATAGAGGAAGAGAGGGACTGAGAGTGACAGAGAGAGGGGAAGAGAGAGGGAAAGACTGACAAAGAGAGACAGAGTGAGGGGAAGAGAGAGGGACAGAGTGACAGAGAGAGGGGAAGAGAGAGGGAAAGAGTGACAGAGATAGAGGAAGAGAGGGAAAGAGAGAGGGACAGAGTGACAGAGAGAGGGGAAGAGAGAGAAAGAGTGACAGAGATAGAGGAAGAGAGGGACTGAGAGTGACAGAGAGAGGGGAAGAGAGAGGGACAGACTGACAAAGAGAGACAGAGTGAGGGGAAGAGAGAGGGACAGAGTGACAGAGAGAGGGGAAGAGAGAGGGAAAGAGTGACAGAGATAGAGGAAGAGAGGGAAAGAGAGAGGGACAGAGTGACAGAGAGAGGGGAAGAGAGAGAAAGAGTGACAGAGATAGAGGAAGAGAGGGACTGAGAGTGACAGAGAGAGGGGAAGAGAGAGGGACAGACTGACAAAGAGAGACAGAGTGAGGGGAAGAGAGAGGGACAGAGTGACAGAGAGAGGGGAAGAGAGAGGGAAAGAGTGACAGAGATAGAGGAAGAGAGGGAAAGAGAGAGGGACAGAGTGACAGAGAGAGGGGAAGAGAGAGAAAGAGTGACAGAGATAGAGGAAGAGAGGGACTGAGAGTGACAGAGAGAGGGGAAGAGAGAGGGACAGACTGACAAAGAGAGACAGAGTGAGGGGAAGAGAGAGGGACAGAGTGACAGAGAGAGACAGAGTGAGGGGAAGAGAGAGGGACAGAGTGACAGAGAGAGGGGAAGAGAGAGGGAAAGAGTGACAGAGATAGAGGAAGAGAGGGAAAGAGAGAGGGACAGAGTGACAGAGAGAGGGGAAGAGAGAGAAAGAGTGACAGAGATAGAGGAAGAGAGGGACTGAGAGTGACAGAGAGAGGGACAGACTGACAAAGAGAGACAGAGTGAGGGGAAGAGAGAGTGACGGAGTGACAGAGAGAGGGGAAGAGAGAGGGAAAGAGTGACAGAGATAGAGGAAGAGAGGGAAAGAGAGAGGGACAGACTGACAAAGAGAGACAGAGTGAGGGGAAGAGAGAGGGACAGAGTGACAGAGAGAGGGGAAGCCTAAAACCTGTTGGGCCTGGGGCGACTGACCCCCCCTTTTCCCCCCTGATGGCCTACACACAGCACGATAACAAAGGAGTGGGAGGTAACTTAGAAAAGCGCATATTGGAGATTTCTCTCGAGGATGTACTTAAAGGACCAGTAACATCAAAAATTTTTACAAAAAAGTTTGTAACAATACAACGAAAAAAAAACATCAAGACCAATTGAAATTTAAAATAGCAAATCCTTTATTAAGATATAACTTACAGAAACTCCACTTCCTGTCTTCTACAGAAACGGCGAAAGGGCGACCATCCATCCTGTTGTGCTTGATTGCTCTTCCCTGACAGCGTCTCGATCTCCTCCAGCTCTTCAGAAGACCGCAGCGGTGTTCTTATGCCTGTCCCCACTGTAACATAGCAGACCGTCAGCATAAAAGGTAACCCAGAACCCCCTGCCCCTGCATTATTTTAACCCTCCTGGCACCGAGAATATTCCTTCTGCCTGCTGCTGTGGGCTGCTGGGGAGACGCGCAATTAATGTATGGATCAGTAAAGGCAGCAGCGTTTCTTTAGAGCCTGCCTTCGGAAGGTGAACCAGATGGCCAGCATGTTTGTGAATGGCAGGCCCCTGCCCAATGCTGTCAGGCTCTCTCCGCACATCCCCAAGGCAAACTGCTGCCTTTGCGATGGCAATCACCTAGCAGCCTAGTTCCCTGTGCCGAGACTCTGCAGCTCCCGCCTCTCGTTTCCGGATTCCTCCAGAGCGGTTACATCAGTAACAAAACCGGAGTGATTCCGGCACCAAAAGGAGAGCCTTGCACACAATAAGGAAGCCAGAGCGGAGCAAAAGGCTGAGGATTGTATAACCTCCGCTCTGGAGGAATGGGGAAACGAGTGGCGGGAGTCTTGGCGCTGCTAGGTGATTGGAGCCATTGTGAAGGCAGCAGTTCACCTTGGGGATGTGCGGAGAGAGCCGGACAGCATTGGGCAGGGGCCTGCCATTCACAAACATGCCGGCCAGCTGGTTCACCTTCCGAAGGCAGGCTCTGAAGAAACGCTGCTCTCTTTACTGATCCATACATTGATTGTGCGTCTCCCCAGCAGCCCACAGCAGCAGGCAGAAGGAATATTCTCGGTGCCAGGAGGGTTAAAATAATGCAGGGGCAGGGGGTTCTGGGTTACCCTTTTATGCTGACGGTCTGCTATGTTACAGTGGGGACAGGCATAAGAACACCGCTGCGGTCTTCTGAAGAGCTAGAGGAGATCGAGACGCTGTCAGGGAAGAGCAATCAAGCACAACAGGATGGATGGTCGCCCTTTCGCCGTTTCTGTAGAAGACAGGAAGTGGAGTTTTTGTAAGTTATATCTTAATAAAGGATTTGCTATTTTAAATTTTAATTGGTCTTGATGTTTTTTTTCTTTGTATTGTAACGATTTTTTTTGTAAAAATTTCTGATGTTACTGGTCCTTTAAATGGTTTCCGTACTCTTATAACACTGGTTTTATTGATAGCAGCAAACTTCCACTCCTAGACGTAGAGACCTAATTCGAAAAGAAGAGACAGAAATATGAGCACACAGCACAAACAGTTGATGAACATAATGTAATAACTTTAATTTCAAAACCAAGTTCGAACAATTCAGCACACATTAAAACCACACTAGCAGGTCTGAGCCCTGAACCGCCAGCACGTACGCTGTACGTGCTTGGCAGTTGAAGGGTTAAAATAGGCCCTGGCATTTCCGGTATGCAGAGACCAATTCAGCCCACACAGAAGCACAAAGAGCCCCCACCAGGCCACCAAATACTGACTTTCCATGGCATCTTCTAGCAGCCCCTCTGGCATTTGCAAGAACCCACAGATTGCCAGTCAGGGCCTGGATACTACAATATGTTAAATGGATTGTTCACCTTTGATTTAAATTTTAGTACAGGTATGGGACCTGTTATCCAGAATGCTCGGGACCTGGGGTTTTCCGGATAATGAATCTTTCCGTAATTTGGGTCTTCGTGCCTTATGTCTACTAGAAATTAATTTAAACATTAAATAAACCCAATAAGCTGGTTTTGCTTCCAATAAGGATTAATTATATCTTAGTTGGGATCAAGTACAAGCTACTGTTTTATTATTACAGAGAAAAAAGAAATCATTTTTAAAAAATTGGATTATTTGGATAAAATGGAGTCTATGGGAGACAGCCATTCCGTAATTAGTTGCTTTCTGGATATCGGGTTTCCGGATAAGGGATCCTATACCTGTATAATGTAGGGTGTTATGTTCTGGGACAATTTGCCATTTGTTTAGATTTTTCAATCATGTTTTTTTTTTTTTTTTGGTTCTCTCGTTTGCTATTGCAACCATCTGGTTGCTAGGGTACAAATACCCATAGCAACAATGCATTGTTTTTTTAGATGTGGTCAGTATAAAGTTAGAATAGAGCAAAAAAATAGAAGCTAAAGGACAAGTAAATCAAACATGGGTAAAAACTTGTTTATAAAACAAACGAGCAAGCTGCAAAGCTATGGTAAATACCTGTAATGACAATAATGGCAATAAAATAAAATAGATAAAATATAAAATAAAAAAAATTCTATTAAAAAAATTAAAACCGTATAAAATAAATAAATAAATAAAATGAAGGCAATAAAACCAGAAAAATATTATATATTATAAAATATTAAACTAAAACACAAAGCCATCGAAGGTTATTAAAGTACAGAGAAACATGCTCTCTCTTGTGCAGTGTAAATTATTTGCAAGCAGCAAGCTAAATTATATAAAAAAAACAACATAAACACGAATTAATTAAAGTATATGCCACATTTCAGTTAATTAATTATCTAATTACCAGCACAAATGCGGGGATAAATGAATGAAGCCAGCCGTGCCTGTGTCTGTGGGAAGAAATGGCGACGCCTACAAGTGGCAGCTTTAACTTGATTGGTCAAAACCTAAGACTCCTATTGGCTGGGGAAAAAATGCGCCAAATAGAAAACCGGAAGTTAAAAAAATGTGTAAAAAAAAAAAAAAGTGAATAAAGCAGCCCAGGACAGAATACGGTCGCCTGATGCCTGATGCCTGATGCCTGATGCCTGATGGAAGAAGACTGATGCCTGATGGAAGACGACTGATGCCTGATGGAAGACGCCTGATGCCTGATGCCTGATGGAAGACGCCTGATGCCTGATGGAAGACGCCTGATGGAAGACTCCTGATGGCGGAGACCCGATACCTGACAGCCGAAGGAGGAAGTCTGAGGGCGGAGCTGTGATGAATGACGTCTGAGGAGGGAGGCTGCAGAGCGGAGGAGTGACGGCGCATTTGGAGCAGGCGTGACTACAACCGGCAACGATGCGCTATGGAGAAGGCAGAGGACAACGCATGCGTCAAAGGTAATTATGCGCATGATGTCCTAAAATGCGTTCCGTGACAGTGCAGCTGCTTCAGTCTGAGAGGTGAGGCGTGCTTGGATCATGGGCTCTTCTAATTCTAAACTCCGCCCTCCGCCCAGTGCCTGGAGGAGTTAGTGTAGTGCCGGGACCGGAATGAGACGACTGTCACATGGCACAATTTCACTTACGTTCTTTGCTGCTGGCCTGCTTTCAAAGGATGGATCCCAGTGGTGAGTGCTCATGGCAGCGGTGTCATTCTGATCTTCCTAGCTGCCTTGTTTGTGCTGCTGGAACTGTTTGAACTGAAACCTGGGGCCGGGAGCTGGGTTGATTTAGGGAGCAGGTTGGATCGGATGCCATGCAGCCAGGCAAGCTCTACTATGTGTGTCAATTACAGTTTGAGTTTGTGTTTCTCTGTTTGTGTGTGTTTGTTACTGTGTCTGTGTGATTGGTACATTTGCTGCTGTGTGTGTGATGCCAGCTGTGCCCACACTCATGCCCCTTTTCCCACTTCACTTACACAGTGCCCAGGCAATAAACTCACTCTGTTTTACCATCGGCCTGACATTAAAGTTCCAGAAGCAGGTTCTTCTCTCTCCCCACTAGCCCTGGGCCAAGGTTGTAGCTCTCCAGGTGTTGGTGCTGGGAGTTGTAGTTCAATAACATGTGGAGGGAAGCAAGCCAGACAGGCAGGACAGATGTTCGTTCCCTGCAGATTCCCCCCTCCTCCCCCTTCTACCAGACTATCAGCATAGAAAGAATGTAGGGCGGTAAGGATACAAATCACATGTATTGTGGTCCTTTAACCCATTTCCTTGCCTTAATGTGCAAATTTGCAATTGTGCCATTTATACATGGAATTGCCACTGTAGCGTCCTATGAGTTCTGGGGGTATTATACATGAAATTCTCCCACTATTATATATGTGCAGAGGGGGGCCCTGAATTTTTTTTGCAGGGGGGCCCTGGCATCCGAAGTTACGCCACTGCATGCATGTATGGTGCGGTGGGGGTTTAATGCTCAGCAAAGCTACAAACCACTGATATCAAGATCCATATTGCCCTTTTATGGGAAAAGGCTGCTGGGCTGTTAACTTGGATGCAAATAAAGAATCAACCTTTTGACAGGCTCATGTGAGTCACAGCCTTGTCTATCTATATTACCCTAAATACATCCATATATCTTCTCTGATCCTATTATACCTTTGTGGAGAATATATTACAGCTGTGTCCATCCAAGTTGACGGGAACATTAGTTCAGCACTGCTCCTGACCACCAAGTTGTACAGTGCTGGAGCCTAATGGATTGGTTCCCAGTAGATATGTGTCATTGCCTATTTACATATGTCATACAAGTTTCTTTTCAGGAGTAGGAATGTGCTGGTGAAGCCTAAAATTGCAGAACAGCAAGAGCTTGAGAAGATACAAGAACTTCAAAAGAATCTCAAGAAAAATGAGCATTCCATGAAAGCTGCCATAACTAGAGCAGGTGTGTACCTGTTGGTGGGAGCGACCCGACTGTGTACAAAATAAGATATACCCTCATACTGTACTCAGAACATTCCTTTTGTATTTATACATATGGTAGGGAGGAGCCATATTTCTTCTCATTTGACCAATGCTGTCTAACTGGTGTAATCCCCCTGTATTGTTCACATCTGTAACACCTCTATTGTTCATAGTCCGGTACTGTTCACACCTGCAAAGCCCTGTACTGTTCACATCTCATTCAAACTGCTGGAGGGCCACCAGTACTGTGAAACACAGTATGAACTGTTCATTTTAAAGTGGTCCTGATAGGTTTCTGTCTCCTGCAGTATTCTGCCTTTCCCATGCTCCCTGTGTCTGCCATACTCTTCCTGCTCTATGATCCTTGTGTGTGCCATACTCTACCTGCCCTATGTTCCCTGTGTGTGCCATACTCCACCTGCCCTTTTCCCTACTCTGCTGCCCTACTCTGCCTGTGTGGTGCCCTACTCTGCCTGCCCCATGCTCCCTGTGTGTGCCATACTCTGCCTGCCCCATGCTCCCTGTGTGTGCCATACTCTGCCTGCCCCATGCTCCCTGTGTGTGCCATACTCTGCCTGCCCTATGCTACTTGTGGGACATGAGCCTGGTAGCATTTGTTCTGGGGGTTTGTTAGCATTTGGAAGTTATTAAGGGCCCCTAAGGTATGTAATCATGTACTGTGTTATCCACAGGGGAGGAGGCATATGGATTTAAGGGTATGTCTTAAAATGACTTTAATGTTTCACATAGTCGTGATGAATGATATCACTGCAGTGAGCACCAATCGTTTGTTTTTTTTGTTTTTTGATGTGCTACCACCATGAACTTGCAAATGATCTTAAAAATTCTTGTGGTAACATGGGTGTGATTTAAAGTGGATATGGATTAAACACAGGGAGTGGTCAACACTGGCTTCCATTATCGGCCCTTCACCATGTAGACCAGTAAAACTCAGGGCCTCTGTACCACAGTGGTTTAGTCGGTACAATATGAGGGTATAACTAATTGGCTCTGTGTCTATTGCATGGCTACCCCCCCCTTCTGTGTCTCAGGTCAGTCTTTGAATAATGGTGACCCTCCAGTCACAAAACCAGTGGATTTTCTCTGTAAAACCAATGATCAACTTGAGCATGGTTCCAATCAACCTGAGAGAAATGACTGTAACATGGTGAACTTTGTTGCATCACTAAGGAGACACCAACTGCCATCGGTGAGTTTAGCAGTGGGGGGGGGGGTTATCATTGGATTTGTTGTGTGGGAGCACAAATGTAATTTACTTGGGCTGTACCCACAGGTTCAGATTCCTAAACGAGGATACACAATCCCAAAACCCTTCAACCTGTCACAGGGAAAAAAACGAAAGCGTGAGGAGGCTTTGGAATCCAGTGCTGAAAAGGTTATAACTTTCTCCAAAAGAACTCCCGCACGTTATTGCCTGCATGGCCACCAGAGGGAGCTTGAGGAAGAGGAGGTGCCTGTTATCAAAGCCACTCGTACGCCACACTACAGGGTCCTACTTAAACCCAAACTTTTAGAAAAGAGACAAGTGGATGTTTGTCCCTTTTCCTTCTTTGAGCGGGACAAGGAGCGGCAGCTGCAGAAAGAGAAGCGATTGGATGAACTTCGCAAAATGGAAGTGAGTATGGCAAAATAAGGGTGGGATATTCTCACCACAGGGCAGAAATAGGAACATATGCACAGCTGAGTGGTGTGGGTGATGGGCACAGGGTAGATACAGGCATCTATATTGCAGTGCAGTGTGGGTATCATACTTGCAAAGCTCAACTCTGGATCTTTTCCTTGAGGTCTATAAATTCAAGGCTCAGCCTCTGCCACCATTCTATCACATCAGCCCCTTTAAGAAGAAGGTGAGGTTGCCACGCCAGAGCGATTTGAGCTGGAGACATACAATGTGGAGTCAAGTCCTACTTAACCATCCCAACATCCCCAAGCTTCTCAGGCAGGTTTAAGTGCTGATGCAGCTGATGTTCCTGTGTTACCGCCAAATCGAAATTTTCTGGTAGTTGATGCCCTTTTCAAGCCCTGGACTATACACATCCTAATGAACAAACATATGTCCGGTAAATAGTAGCATGAATACAGAGGCATGTTTTTGCCCTGGGGGGTGTTATGTAAATACTAAATATTAATGGTAGGGATGCACCAAATCCACTATTTGGGATTCTGCCCAATGCCTGGTGAAAGATTTGACCAAATACCGAACCAAATCCTAATTTGCATATGCAAATTAGAATCAGGGAAGGAAAAAGAGGAAAACAGATCATCTTCTGTGACGATTTCCCTACCCGTCCTTAATTTATATATGCAAATTAGGATTTGGGTCCGGCCAAGCACAAGGATTCGGCCGAGTCCGTCTGAAAATCCCGGTCAAATCCCGAACCGAATCCTGGATTCGCTGCATCCCTAATTAATGGCCTATTATGCCTTGTAAAAATGGTAAATAAGATAAATATACCTTGTAATAAAATTTAAGTGAACTATTTTCTTGATTCTGTCTGGTACCTTCCATCAGGCTATTGCACATGTTGCCATGTTAGTCATGCAACGTCCAAGGGGGCTTGTATGTTCCGCTGCAGCAAGAGGTCAACCATCTTCTCCACTGTCATCTTATAGTGATCGGCAGTAAGAGCCAAAGAGTTTGGATTTCTAGACTTGACTCCAAAACGGCACATTGAAGAGAATTTGGATGCAGATTTTTCTCCAAATTGGCTAGCAGTCAGGTGTCACTCGGGCAAAGGTTTTTTTCCAACCACTCCCAATCCTTGGTTGCTATGTAATACTGACCCTGAACTGTTTATTTGTACAATTGTGTATTGAGGATTTCATGTCATTACACTGAGGCTGTTTTGGCAATTCTGCTACGTTTCCATGTAAATTGTTATTATATGGCACAATCACCTGTCGCTGCTGAGGTCAGAGCAACAGTAGTTTATGGAATGACTAAATAACCAGCACAGTGTCCAGCAAAATAGAGGCAATGGATAGAACAGGGCATGGGCAAAAAGCTGCAGAGGCCGCATCCTAAGTCCAAAGCAGCTGGAAGGTGTGTGGGACCCCTGATTGGGGCAATCGTCTGGGACAGAACAGTCGTCCGTCACCCTTGGAGATGTATGTACAATTTCAGTATTTCCCTGTTAATAAGAGACTGGTTACACAGATCCTGATGGGAGCTGCTACTAGTTATGCAGAGCCCTTGCAGACAAATGGAGTCTGCTCCTGTATGAATACACTATATATTATAATGACGAGTCCCCCGCAACTCCTTGAGGTGCTGAGGTTACTGAGGATTATTCAAGTAGGGAATGCATATCTTCTCTATGGACAGCTGAAATATCTCAAGTGGTTTCAAATCAAAGTATAAGAGCTCCCAGTAAAACGCCAATATTATCCTAGCCTCCGTTGTGCTTCACTTGTGTGCAGTCTCTAATCCCACGGGGAACTAATCTGTAAATAAATCTCGGGGTGAGGGGCAACTGTACATTCCCAGACGATGGACTCCAATCAGGGGTCCCACACACATTCCAGTTAAACAACAGTGACAGGCAATCGGTTGCACTATATTGGTGAGGGGTGGATAAGGAGAGTGGAACAAGACCTGTTTACAAGAAAAAAAATAGCCAAATCATCAAAATGGCTCCATTGTGTTTGCCATGAAATGCTCCGTAGTTAGGGTTGCCACCTGGCCGGTAAAAATGATGCTTGATGCCAATGTTAATTATATGAAAAAAGAGAAAAAATAGGAAGGGCGGTATTTTTTTCCAGAAAAGGTGGCAACCCTATCCGTAGTATTTATCCTATGGGCTGAATGATGGGTTCAGGGTACAAATATCACATTAAGCAACTGAACTGCAGCCTTGTGCCTTTATATTGTCACAGAACCCCTCGAATATCCTTATAATTTACAGTAGGGTGTTACATTATCCCTATGAGTGATACTCGGATTTCCCAGTGCAACTCCGCCTCTGCATATTAATAGGCTCCATAGGGAAGTTGTTTGTCTAATACAGCAGGTATGGATATAAATTATTTATTTGCCCTCAGGAAATGCCCCACAGCATAAAGAGGAAAGTGTAAATCTTTATTGGTACTGTAGAGAGCACAAAGGCCAACACAGCCACTGGTCTGATCGTTATCCACTAAAAACATTCATATCAGTATATGTTATGAGAATCAATATTGCAGCGTATAGGAAAAAAGTGCACCCCCCATCAGAATTGTGTGTCCATTTAGTAGAATTGGGACCAGACAAGTGATACGAGGGAATCAGGGATGTATCAGTCTGTCTCTCCCAGGAAGGAAACTGTGCCGGGAGGGTGAGAGAGAGGCCCGACTATCCAAATGGGAACCCCCATACTGATAACCCCTAAAGTGCCTGTGAATTAGTCGGCCTTACAAAAACAGCACAGACTACACAGTTACTACAACTGCTAACGATTTATAAAGCTCAATCTTATTCTGCACCTTTGCACAAATTGGGTTCTAATCTAAGTATATCCCAGAAGTCTCTGAGCCAATTTATTTTCTTGCAGTATATTTCTTGCTAGCTGGGGGTACCAAGTGCACACGGGGAGGGGGGAGAGGGGCTGTGCCCCCCTCTAGCAACTGTGTAGCCTCAAGCGACTGATTAGTCCAACCTATTATGTTAATGACTGAAAGGGAAACTGCTCAGCTTGCTAGATAGGCTAATGTGAGCCTTTTACAGTATGCACTGCTTTTAGCACTTAAAAGGGAAGTAAACCCCTTATTAAAAAACCCTACTCCCCTACCCTACATAGGCCCATCTACATCCCCCCCCCCCCAACCTAGCTGCTACCCTGGGCAAATGCCCCTAAGTTTTCTTCTTCTTCGGTCTTCATTGGGTCTTCTTCTGGCACTTCGCCAATTTCCGTGACTTTCGGCACATGCACAGCTGACAAAAACCCGAAGACTGCTCCAACTGCGCATGCGCCGATACGGAACTTGCTTCCCGATGAATACCGAAGAGAAGAAGATGGCTGCCATGAACTCCGATGCTGTGAATCTGCACTAAGGGGTAAGTAAAAAGTTAGGGGCATTTGCCCTGGGGTAGCAGCTAGGCTGGGGGGACGAGGGACGGGGGTCTATGTAGGGTAGGGTCGGCCCCAGGGATGCATGTGCCTCTGAGGAGTTCGTAGCCTGGTCTTGGTTATGGAGCACTTCGATTTCCAGAACTGCAACTTGGAAATCCTGTACAGCAAACCCAAAGCTACAGAACTCAGATAGAGCAGAACCGGGAACCTCCTCTTTACTATACAGACGTTGATGTTATATGGTTGGAGAGCTGAGGTAAAGATGCCCCACTTACCATCCCCGGTGCTGTGTTCCTGAAGCATCGAACAGTAACCCAGCCAATTTCAGACATTCCCGGGGTCCCCATATCCCACCCCACTTTGCCAGAATGAGCACCCCATCACAGGAGGGTGAGTGTCTGTACCCCCAAGGACAATACCCCATGGGGTACATGCCCCAGATGAGACCTGGCCTCCCAGATGGTAGGGTTATCCCTCCGGAAACTGTCTCTTTCCCATTTAAATTTGAGCAGCCATCCTCCAAGGCCCCGACACTTTGCACTGCCTATGGACCCTCGCATGGTGAGACCACCAGACTCAGTGTACAATGGGAGGAATACGTTTGGCTCCATGATGGACAGTCTGGAGATGGTAGCCATGCAGAGACTTTCATCCCTTGCTGGTCCTCCAAGCTCTGCTTACCCCTCACCTCTAGGGCCCACACCCTATCCACCTCCTGGGGCACCTGGAACAACAAATGGGGGAAGACATTTACCAACCCCTTGCCTTGGATAGAACGCATATAGCTGTTCCAGGAGAGAAAGGTAGGTATTACTTGTGCCTGGCCCATTCTCTATTCATATCTACTTTCAATTAGAGCAATAGAGCTAGATCAACTTGCAGCCAATCAGAGCCCGGAGATTAGAATTCTGGCAAATATAACCTATTAGAGTTGCTAATCATTATATTTGTGTTTTATTTGCAGCTTTGTCACCAGGGGAATCCCAAACTCAAGGCTCCTCCCATGCAAACCCTTCTGCTGAGAGCTGTGAAGATATGGAATTCTCTCCCTGAATCAGTTGTACAGACTGATACATTAGATAGCTTTTAAGAAGGGGTTGGATGGCTTTTTAGCAAGTAAGGGAATACACAGTTATGGAAAATAGCTCATAGTCCAAGTTGATCCAGGGACTAGTCTAATTGCCATTTTGGAGTCAGGAAGGAATTTTTCCCCCTCTAAGGCAAATTGGAGAGGCTTCAGATGGGTTTTTTTTGCCTTCCTCTGGATCAACTGGCAGATAGGTAGTTAATAAAAAAATAAAAAAAAAGGTTGAACTCGATGGGCATGTGTCTTTTTTCAACCTTACTTACTATGTTACTATGATGAATGGGGATGTCTGTGGGGATGGGGATTCTCCTGTGCCCCAAGCCAAGGAAATCCAGCCAGTGGCACCTTCAGAGATCACGAAAAGCCATGAGGTCTCACAGATGGCACCCAGGATGTTCCTACTGCAGCCAGCCTGGCACCCCACCAGGGCCCAAATAATGCTATGAGCGACAGTGAGTGAATATTTCAAAAGCTATGCAAAAATAAATAATGACAACCAATTGAAAAGTTGGCTTAGAATTAGGTATTCTATAACATACTTAAAGGTGACCCACCCTTTTGCAGGGACACTGTATCCTTAGACATTGTTAGTATCTATAATAATCTGCTTGTCTGTTGTGAGCTCTGAGATGTAGGCATTTTTACCACAAACTAGAGGGCGCCTCTACTCCATTATAATGCTGGTGTTTTTTACCAAATCTGGATCATACAAACCCTTGATCTTTTCATTTCCCAGGGTATTTGGGCCCCTTCTGAACAATAAATAGGGGAGGGGTTTATAGTATTAATATTGGGCTCCGCTGAAACTGAATGTTTTCTTTTGTAATCCCTCTCTTTATCCTTTGTGGTTACCTAATGGAAATACAGGTATGGGACCTGTTATCCAGAATGCTCGGGACCTGGGGTTTTATTGGATAACGGATCTTTATTATATCTCTATTGCAGGTATAGCAGAGATATCCAGTGTGCAGCCCTGTAGCTGTGTGCCTGGGGATGCTGGGAGTGGTAGTCAAACAACAGTTGGAGAGACGCTGCCTGGAAAATATCCCCTATCAGATCCACTAAATCAGATATTTAGTGTAGGTGAAGCTTTAAGGGTAACTTCGCTATATATGATTTGTTTTGTCAGTGATGGGTATAGGGGCACGGTGTTTTGCCTGTGGTATATTTCGAGGGCACTGTGTGGGTGCTAGGATTAATTTTGTTTGTTTTTTCTATCCTGGGCTTTCTTACCCATGTCAAGCTTTAGGATGGGCCTTTCACCTTAATAGATAACATGAGCTTGTCCTGTGACTTTCGTGGTACAATCATGCTTGATGCCCAGAGCTCTGGGGGTGGCACAGAAAGAAGAAAGAGGTGAACATCCCCCCTTCTATTATATTGCATAGAAACCCTGAAAAGATATTGACCCTGTGTCTATCAGCCCCATCACTTAATTATTAACCAATGAAATTGCATATCATTACCCATTCTAACAAACCCCCTGCACAAATATTGACCCCGTGTATTTCAGCCCCATGATGTTCATATTAACCAATGAATTCCCAGAGCAGTACCTATTCTAAAAAAACCTGCATAGATATAAAACCATACAGATCTTTAAGACTCTATCAATACCACTGCTGAGTTATATCCCACCCTGCCCTGCACCTGCACATTTCAGCAGCCCCTCCGCAGTATTAAATCACACTATTGGTCCGTTACCTTGATCAGAATGAGGCACAGGAGCACCTTCCCTCCCTCAATATTTGCCATAGAGATTCAAGAAAAACACAGAGACATATTTATGGGGAAACCAGTTTGTGGGAACAGGATTTATTCAAATTAAAAGTCAATTGGGTTCGGGCATCCTTAACAGCTGATGATCCAGAAGAAGGCAAAAACCATAGAGTGCTTCGGCAATCTGCACTAAAGGGAAAAATTCCTTCCTGACTCCAAATGGCAATCGGTATTGCTCCCTGGATCATGGCTTTATATGTATGTTTGAGAGGGAGGGTGCATGTATGTGCATGTGTGAGTGCTTATGTGAGTACTAATGTGGGTGCATGATAAGCGGGTAGGGGTGGGTGCAAGGGTAAGGGGGGGTGAGAGTGAGGGCAAGGGGTGGGGGTAAGAAGAGGGTGGGTGAAAGCAAGGGTAAGGGGTGGGGGGGTGAGAAGAGGGAGTTCAAGCGAGGGTGGGGGGTGAGAAGAGGGAGATCAAGCGAGGGTAAGGGGTGGGGGTAAGAGGAGGGGGGTGAAAGTGAGGGTAAGGGGTGGGGGGGTGAGAGGATCGGGTTAAAGCAAGGGTAAGGGGTGGGGGGTGAGAGGAGGGTGTGTTAAAGTGAGGGTAAGGGTTGGGGGTGAGAGTAGGGGGTGAAAGCAAGGGTAAGGTGAGAGGGTGAGAGGAGACGGGTTAAAGTAAGAGTAAGGGGTGGGGGTGAGAGGAGGTGGTGAAAGTGAGGGTAAGGGGAGGAGGGGGTGAGAGGAGGGTGGGTTAAAGTGAGGGTAAGGGTTGGGGGTGAGAGTAGGGGGTGTAAGCAAGGGTAAGGTGAGGGGGTGAGAGGAGACGGGTTAAAGTAAGAGTAAGGGGTGGGGGTGAGAGGAGGGGGGGAGAAAGTGAGGGTAAGGGGTGGAGGGGTGAAAGCCAGGGCAAGGGGTGGAGGGTGAGAGGAGGGGTGAAAGCGAGGGAAAGGGGGTAAAAGTAGGGGAGTGAAAGCGAGGGTAAGGGGTAGTGGGTTAGAGGAGGGGTGAAAGAGAGGGTATTTGGAGGGGGTGAGAGGGGGTGAAAGCGAGGGTAAGGGGTGGGGGTGAAAGAGAGAGTATGGGGAGGGGGTGAAAGCAAAGGGGGGGTAAGAATCGGGCGGTTGAAAGCGAGGGAAAGGGGTGGAGGGGTGAGAGGAGTGGGTGAGAGTGAGGGTAAGTGGTGGGGGACGTGAGAGGAGGGAGATGAGAACCAGGCTAAGGGGGGTGAGAGAGCAAGGGAAAGAGGTACAGGTTTGAGAGAAGGTGTGAGAGCGAGGGTAAGGAGTGGGGAGGTCAGGGGAGGATGGTGAAAGCAAAGGTAAGGGGTGAGTTGGTGTAAAAAGGTGGGAGCAAGGATAAGAGGTGGGGGGTAAGAGGAGGGCTGAGAGCAAGTATAAGGGGTGAGAGGAGAGTGGTGAAAGTTAGGGGTAGGTGGGTGAGAGGAGGGGTAAGAGCAAGGGTAAGCTGTGGGGTGGCAGTGAGGGAGGATGCATGGGTAAGGGGGGTTTAGAAGAAGGGCAACAATACATGCTAACAATTTTAATCCATGAAACCATGTTACAAAATCAATGTCCACTATCTCCTCT
Source organism: Xenopus laevis (assembly GCF_017654675.1). Taxonomy (NCBI): domain Eukaryota; kingdom Metazoa; phylum Chordata; class Amphibia; order Anura; family Pipidae; genus Xenopus; species Xenopus laevis. The sequence continues at coordinate 19,652,822 of NC_054387.1, forward strand.
ACCTCCGTGTCTTCTATCTCATCCACTACATCCACCTCCACCTCATCCACTACGTCACATCCATGTCCTCTACCTCATCCACTACATCCACCTCCATGTCCTCCACCTCATCCACCTCATCCACCTCCATGTCCTCCACCTCATCCACTACGTCTACATCCATGTCCTCTACCCTGTCCACCTTATGGAGGGCCATCTCAACTCCCCACTCTCTACACTCCACTCCCTACTCCCCACTCACCTACTCTCTACACTACACTATCTACTCTCCACAAACCACTCCCCCACTCTCCTCGCCCCCTTCTCTCCCACTATTCCTACTTACCAGCACAGCCTGTACAGATGGAATATATACAAGCAAGGTTGGCTCTCCTAGAAAGAGAAAGGAAGAAGGTGGAATTACTTCTACTGTAACTTTTAGTCATTTTTTATTATTGAAGGTTTTTGATTTATTTAGCATTTTATTCAGCAGCTCAATTTGCATCTTAAGCAATCTGGTAACTAGGGTCCAAATTACCCTAGCAACCTGCCTTTATTTGAATAAGAGACTGGAATATGAATAGGAGAGGGCCTGAATAGAAGGATCAGTAATAAAAAGTAACAATAACAATAAATTAGTAACCTTACAGAGCATTGGTTTTTTAGAAGGGAGTCAGCGACCCCCATTTGAAAGCTGCAAAGAGGGGGAAGAAAAAGCCAAATAATTCTAAAACTATAAAAAATAAATATTGAAAACCAATTGAAAAGTTGCTTAGAATTCACCATTCTATGACATAATAAAAGTTACTTTAACGGTGAACCACCCCTTTTATAAAGCACCAACAGATTGATACAGGTTTAGATACAAAGTTACCAAAAACTGATACAAGATGCATATCTCTATTGATGGACAGATGTTGCTGATAATCTGTATGTCTGCACTTGGTACCTGCACATTGTAAATAAAGTCCCCCGATGACAATATTAATAACATTGTCCCCTTTAATATCCCATAAAAAGTCCCCCATGATATACCCCCAACTTACACCAATAAATTCCTGTCTGGGTCACTGAAAAATCTCTTACAAAATCTTTCTCTAAACTTGTAGCTACTCTCTGTCTCTCCAACAGTCAACTGTCCCAACTGTCACTGCTGTCTGTTACTCAGGGAGTGAAATGCTGGGGTTGCCAACAGTAACAGTCCCACTCACTAGGAGCCCCAAATATATCAGAACGCAGTTAAAAGAAGCAGTGTATTGAAACTTAATACATTTAGATAAGTGTGTTCAATTAATGGAATAAAGAGAATCTACAACATATTTTTGGAACTTTTATCCCCCCGCACACACACCCAAATGTAAAACTGTCTACTTTTCCCCGGCATTCATACTATCTCTGGCTCCCATTAGGGTTGCCACCTTTTCTGGAAAAAATTACGAGCCTTCCTACATATTTATCTTTTTTCCCTATTAATAACATTGAGATCGATCATCATTTTTACTGGCCAGGTGGCAACCCTAGCTCCCATCAAGCTGAAACATGAGGCTGCCAACCTCTGTATTGTGTGATATACATGCCAACTCATATCTCTATCCATGGGCAGATGTAGTCTGTATGTCTGTGCTTGGTACCTACACTTTGTAAGTATCCCCTGATAACATTAATAAAATTGTCCCCTAATATCCCATAGAAAAGCCCCCCCATGATATACCCCCAACTTACTCCAATAAATAGTTGCCTGGGTCACTGAAAAATCTCCTGCAAACTCTCTCTCTCTAAATCACTAGCTGCTCTGTCTCTCCAAATCTCCAAACTGTCACTGATGTCTGATCCTCAGGAAGTGAAATGCTGAGGTTGCTAATAGTAACAGTCCCGCCCACTAGGAGCCCCAAGCAGATTATTGGTTAAGAACTCAGAGGGACAGTTAAAACAAGCAGTGGATGGAAACCTATTAATTTAGATAGCTGTGTTAATGGAATATTAATAAGATTGCCCCACATGATATACCCTTAACTTACTCCAATAAATGGCTGCCTGGGTCACTGAAAAATCTCCTGAAAACTAAATCACTATCTGATCTGTCTCTCCCAATCTCCCAACTCTCACTGCTCACAGTGAAAAGCTGGGGTTGCCAACAGTAACCGTCCCGCCCACTAGGAGCCCCAATCAGAAGCACAGTTAAAAGCATCAATGGCAGAAAACCTACAAATACAGGGAATGGGAAATATAAAAGTGGTATAGGTATAAACTGATTGGTTTACCCAGGTTGAGGTTAGAAGTCTGGAACAGGGGGTTGCAGATCATTTTCTGGATGGAATTGAGCCTTCAACTCCAGTTCTGCAGGGCAGCAGTGCTCCTCATATACACTATATTCATTTCTGATTCATGATGTCAGGGGACAGGGTTAAGCTCACAAGCAAGATATACCCCAGCTAGATGATCTACATACTGGTATAGAAGCAGCTATTTTCTAGGTTTGCTCATAGCCGATACTTAGACATATGCATACCTCCCAACATTTTGGAAATAAAAAGAGGGACAAAAAAGTTGGCGCATGTAACATGGCAAAATTGTGTTTGACCACGCCTGTTTTTGTGGCCACGCCCCTAATTACCATGTTCATTTTACAAAATTTGCCAGGTTACGAAAGTTTTCAATTTTTACAGTTATTATAGTTTTGCTAATGAAGGTGAATTGCCCTTTAAGCTGTGAGTCTAACTTTTCCCAAGGGACCTGTTATCTTATATTACAATTGCTTATTTGCTTATCTAGAAATTGTTACAAAAGTATCTTATCTTCTGCTGTGGTTGTTCTGGGCTCTCTGCCAAAAGCCGATTAAGGTAGAATCTTTGTTTATTTTTCTGGCTGTTCAGTGTAGAGAAAAACGGGTCTTTCCAGTACAAATGAGGGACTGCAGGTTGAGCTGTCAAAAGAGGGACTATCCCTCTAAAAATGGGACATTTGGGAGGTATGCATATGTAGGTGAGGTTTTTCTAAACCCCAGGGATTGAGTTGGCCAGCTAGGCTGGGTCCTTTTTTCCCCAGAGTAGGACCTTTTTTCCCCAGAGGGGAACTGAAAGGTTAGGCTCAAGATTAGGCAGAGTTTAGGATTAGGGAGTTGCTGGGAGTAAGAACTCCTTGCCCAGGCCATCTATAACAGCTTATAGTAACAAAGCAAATATTAATATAGCAGCAATAAAATATATCATGCAGAGTCTTGTAACAGGAACAATGGGACAGGGGCCACACTGTGCCACCTAGTGACAGTTTTAGAGCTCCTAAAGGGATATTATTGCAGTAGAACTAGAACTAAGCTGATGAAGAGAATGGATGGTATCCGGTGTGGCCAAATTGGGGTTGTTCATAGTTACATGATAACTATGTATAAATATACTAGGGGGACCATACAATAAACTCTCTGATGCTTTATTCACCAGTATATCCTTCCAGCAGACACAAGGGACCCACTGAGATTAGATGAAAGGAGATTCCATCTTAACATTTGGGAAGGGTTTGTTACTGTGAGAGCTGTGAAGTTGTGGAATTCTCTCCCAGAATCAGTTGTAATGGCAGATTTATCAGATAGCTTTGAGAAAGGGTGGGATGACTTTTTAGCAAGTGAGAAAATGTAAGGTTACTGACATTAGCTCAGTACAGGTTGATCCAGGGACTGGTCCGATTGCCCCCATATGTAAAAATTCACTAAGTTTTCCCAGGAGCAGTAAACTCTACCTGCTGATTGGTTGCTATGGGTTACTGCCCTGGGCAAACGTAATGCCTTTTATTACATAACCCCATTGGAACCAAGAAGGAATTTAATTCTCTCTCGACTGGAAATAAAAATGGCTCTGGACATTTGGTTTTAACCTCCTTCTGGATCATGTAGCACTTAGGGAGCCTTCATCTGGTTCCTATTGTAACTGCGTTTAGCATTGGTGTTTTGAAATGTAACAAAAAAAATTGTGATTGGTCATTTTTATCACAGGCACTGATTAAACAGAGCTGGATTTCCAGTTCTCAGGCAAGAGTCTTTTTTAAAGGACCAGTAACATCAAATTTTTTTTTTCAAAAATTCGTTAGTACATAACGAAAAATATAACACCAACACAAATTAAAATTTAAAATAGCAAAGCCTTTATTAAGAAATAACTTACAGAAACTCCACTTCCTGTCCTCTTCAGAAACGGCGAAAAGGCGACCATCCTTCCTGCAGCGCTCGATTTGTCCTCCCTGGCTAGCTCCAATATTCTACTGACAGCGTGTGAAGTGAGGTGAAGAGAGTTGAAGCTGCGGATCAAGACCCTGTGGCACCGACACATGAAGACCTTTCTGCTGTACGAGTGCAAGAAAACCAACTGGTGCAGGCAGCCAAAGATGCAGACAGTTTCCTGGGAGCAAGCGGTTCTCCCTCCACAGGCAGCGGATCGCTGAGGTGTCACCCGGCTGACTGAGAAGAGAACCTGGCAGAGCGACTTCAGGAAAAACTCAGGTTCCGGTTGAGAGACGCAGTCCTGATTCCGGATCTCTGTCCCCATGCCCTCCCGGTTGCACACAGTTGATCCCAGTATGGGATGACGAATGGGACGACAGTAGCTCCACTGCGGCCGAGGAACCAGCTGGTCCGACGTGTGGCAGTTACTCGGGCGGTTACCATGACTACGAAGGCTCCGGCAGCGGCAGATTCCGCTTATCCACCCGCTCCAAACTGCCGCCCAGCCCTTACTCCACCTCCGCCTCCTCACAAGCCCCGGGCAAAGGCTCCGCCACGGTCAGCCGCAACCTCAACCGCTTCTCGGCCTTCGTGAAGAGCGGCAGGGAGGCTTTCGTACTGGGGGAGGCGGCGGGGTTCGTGCGTGACGGGGACAAGCTGTGTCTGGTGCAGGGGCCGGACGGGCCTGAGTGGCAGGAGAATCCCTACCCGTTCCGCTGTAACATAGACAAGCCCACGAAGCAGACCAAGTTCAAGGGCATAAAGAGATACATCTCGTACCGACTCCTCCCCAGTCACACGGGGCTGCAGGTTCACCGCCGCTACAAAAACACTTCGACTGGCTCTATACGCGTCTCCTCTACAAGTTCCCCGTCGTGTCACAGCAGAAAGGTCTTCATGTGTCGGTCCCGCAGGGTCTTGATCCGCAGCTTCAACTCTCTTCACCTCACTTCACACGCTGTCAGTAGAATATTGGAGCTAGCCAGGGAGGACAAATCGAGCGCTGCAGGAAGGATGGTCGCCTTTTCGCCGTTTCTGAAGAGGACAGGAAGTGGAGTTTCTGTAAGGTTATTTCTTAATAAAGGCTTTGCTATTTTAAATTTTAATTTGTGTTGGTGTTATTTTTTCGTTATGTACTAACGAATTTTTGAAAATTTTTTTTTGATGTTACTGGTCCTTTAAGTTCTCTGCCAAACCCCTCACTCTTCTTTGTAGCTTGGGTGCCTCCCTTTCTCGGATTGCTTAGTTGATTGACAAGTCACCAAAGCTCTTTCAGCCTCACGAGGAAACTTCGGGCGACTTCGGAAAACGAATCGCCGCGTGTGATTAGCGCAGGCGATTTTTCATTTTAGCCAGGCGCAGAGCGAGGGGAGGCATTCGGGGAGAAAAGTCGCGGCGATTAGTCGCCAGGCGACTAAAACTCTCCAAATCGCCCAGTGTGTCCCTACCCTTAACGTCAGACAATAAATAGAAATAACATGTTAGCACTACAAATACACACAAATATGTGGATAGTAGGCACAAGTCATTTTACAGTACAATAGTTACCATCCCACCCACATAATCCACAACTGAAATACACTCAAGGCTAAGTACAGGGGACTGACCAGGGAAAGGAATCCCTTTTAATGTTGCAGGTTAAAAAACAGGGCCTGATTTACTAAGTAGCACTAATTCCTCCATGTAACAGAGTTGTGTCATATACTGTCAAACCAGACAGAAGGACTTGGTTTATCTGGACAATAATGTTTAGTAGTGAAAGGCTCTGGGAGTAGAATGAGGATCTTCTGGCTTAGACCAAAGATGGGAAAGTCTGGATGTATAAAAACTGTAGGCCTTGAGAAGCGGAAGATCCTGTAGGAAAGGGGCAGGCGGAGTGGGCTAAAAGAGTAAGGAATAAATAGAGTCACACATGCAGGATCTCCAGACCCTTTGTAATAAACAGCAATCCAGTCAAGCTGGGTGCTTGTCCACTGCACATTGATTTCTTTCTCTGCTGTGTATGCCAATATGGGACCCTCAATGGATCTTGGCATCTGCTGAATATCCCAGATTAGGGCCTGATGATCATCGTCATGGTAGAATGGCAACAAGGCAATTCCATGTATAATACCCCAGAATTCATGGTAGAATGGCACAAAGGCAATTCCATGTATAATACCCCAGAATTCATGGTAGAATGGCAAAGAGGCAATTCCATGTATAATACCCCAGAATTCATGGTAGAATGGCAAAGAGGCAATTCCATGTATAATACCCCCCAGAATTCATAGTAGAATGGCAAAGAGGCAATTCCATGTATAATACCCCCAGAATTCATAGAAGAATGGCACAAAGGCAATTTCATGTATAATACCACCAGAATTCATGGTAGAATGGCACAGAGACAATTCTAAGTATAATACCCCCCAGAATTCATATTAGAATGGCACAGAGGCAATTCCATGTATAATACCCCAGAATTCATAGTTGAATGGCACAGAGGCAATTCCATGTATAATACCCCAGAATTCATAGTAGAATGGCACAGAGGCAATTCCATGTATAATAACCCCCATAATTCATTTTAGAATGGCACAGAGGCAATTCCATGTATAATACCCCCAGAATTCATGGTAGAATGGCAAAGAGACAATTCCACAAATACAAGAGTCCTCTGCACTCAACCCATTATCAATATATTTAAGACAAGAGACATTTTGTGCATTCTGCTACTGAAAAATGCCTTACCCTTTAAACAAAACAAGGATTGTTTGTCCATATATTGCAATATATGTAAGCTGGCCAACTACGTCAAAGTCATCCCATATCTGGCCAGTCCTACGCTCAATTTTATCTGATTCATTAAGAATTCTATTGCTTCATTTTACAAAGTGAATTTTTACTTACTAGCTGCTTTCAAAGTAAAACTCCTATACTTGGCTGCCCTTTTATTAGACACCAGTGGAATCACCTGACTATAGCTGGGAAGGGTGGGAGCTGTTTTGTCTAAAGGGTAAGGCATTTTTCAGTAGCAGTATGCACAAAATGTCTCTTGTCTTAAATATATTGACAATGGGTTGAGTGCAGAGGACTCTTGTATTTGTCTATATGTATTTTGTGGTCACAGCCTCATTGCCCCCCCGCCTAATGGTTTTAAAAAATAGTGGTGAGCACAACTTTCCCTTGTTTGTTATAGTTATACCGGAGCAGTGACCAGCTCCATGTTGTAGCTCCCACCCTTCCCAGCTATAGTCAGGTGATCCCACTGGTGTCTAATAAAAGGGCAGCCAAGTTTGGGAGTTTTACTTTGAAAGCAGCTAGTAAGTTGCAGGTAAAACTTAGTCCCTTTGTAAAATGTATAATGAAGCAATAGAATTCTTAATGAATCAGATAAAATTGAGCACAGGACTGGCCCGATATGGGATGACTTTGACGTAGTTGGCCAGCTTATATATATTGCAATATAAGGACAAACAATCCCTGTTTTGTTTAAAGGGTAAGGCATTTTTCAGTAGCAGTATGAACAAAATGTCTCTGTCTTAAATATATTGATAATGGGTTGAGTGCAGAGGACTCTTGTATTTTTCTATATGTATTTTGTGGTCACAGCCTCATTGCACCCCCGCCTAATGGTTTTAAAAAATAGGGGTGAGCACAACTTTCCCTTGTTTGTTAAAGAGACAATTCCATGTATAATACCCCCAGAATTCACATTAGAATGGCACGGAGGCAACTCCATGTATAATACCCCCAGAATTCATAGAAGAATCATGGCACATAGGCAATTTTATGTATAAAACCCCCAGAATTCATGTTAAAATGGCACAGAGACAATTATATGTATAATACCCCCCAGAATTCATATTAAAATGGCACAGTGGCAATTCCATGTATAATAGCCCAGAATTCATAGTAGAATGGCACTGAGGCAATTCCATGTATTATACCCCAGAATTAATATTAGAATGGCACAGTGGCAATTCCATGTATAATAGCCCCAGAATTCATAGTAGAATGGCACAGAGGCAATTCCATGTATAATACCCCCAGAATTCACATTAGAATGGCAAAGAGGCAATTCCATGTATAATAGCCCCAGAATTCATAGTAGAATGGCACAGAGGCAATTCCATGTATAATACCCCCAGAATTCATATTAGAATGGCACAGAGGCAATTCCATGTATAATACCCCCCAGAATTCATATTAGAATGGCACAGAGGCAATTCTATGTATAATACCCCCCAGAATTAATATTAGAATGGCACAGAGGCAATTCCATGTATAATACCCCCAGAATTCATATTAGAATGGCACAGAGGCAATTCCATGTATAATACCCCCAGAATTCATATTAGAATGGCACAGAGGCAATTCTATGTATAATACCCCCCAGAATTAATATTAGAATGGCACAGAGGCAATTCCATGTATAATACCCCCCAGAATTCATATTGGAATGAAAAAGAGGCAATTCCATGTATAATACCCTCAGAATTCATAGTAAAATGGCAGAGTCAATTCCATGTATAATACCCCCCAGAATTAATAGTAGAATGGCATAGTGGCAGATTCACAAATGATACCCACTGAACACTTTTTTTTATGTACAACTGCCTCAGCCAGTGTCGAACTGGCCCACCGGGATACCAGGAAAACTCCCGGGGGGTCCAGGTGTTAGTGGGCCCTCTTGTTTCTAAACATTTGGCCTATTTCATGGTCATTCCCTATTTCTTTTTGGGGGAAAATGCTTAATAATGGGACAATATTGTAAGTATATATAAAAAAGTAGGAAAATAAAGAGATTGAGTGAGGAGAGGAGGAATAATAGTTTGGAACGGTCCACTGTCTTAGGTTTTTCGGTGAGCCCAAGGTCTAAGGCTTTCTGGTGGTCCTCTGGCATCCCAGTCCAACACTGTCTTCCCTAAAGTTGCCCAAAGCACAGGGAGCATGTGCTGGGCCACTGACACTTCTAACAACTTTTAACCTGGTAACGAAGGTATGGAGTGTTTGTGTTATGCTGCATGGGTTGGGTTTGTTTCCTCGTCCGGGATGCTGACTATAGAAGGATATGTGGTGCAGGGGATAGTGGGTGCTGACTGGGTCCTGTAAGGATATAGGATGCAGACTGGGTTATAGAAGGACAGTGTTGAATGGGTTATCTAAGGATATGGGATGCAGCCTGGGTTCTGTAAAGATATGGGGTTCTGACTAGAACTGCAGACCAAGATCAGCCTTAAACTAACAGTAACACCAACAAATTAAAGTGTTTTAAAAGAATAAAAATATAATGTAGTGAAGCCTTGCACTGGTAAAACGGATGTGTTTGCTTTAGAAACACTAATATAATTTATATAAATAAGCTGCTGTGTAGCCATGGAGGCAGCCATTCAAAGCACAGTTTAGATAGATAGATAGATAGATAGATAGATAGATAGATAGATAGATAGATAGATAGATAGATATACAATATTGCAATCTTAATATATTGGATAAATACAGACTATTTGTACAGTTTTAGTTTGTTTAGAAAATAATGTTGACCCTGCCTATGTAATGAGATGGTTTATAACAAGGGACCAAGAGCAGATCTGCAGACTGCTGAATACTGGGATTAAAAGAAAAAGGAATATGTGCACTAAAACACTTCTTACAATGTGCAGAAAATACAATTTGAACATCTTACCGTTTTTCCTAGACCGTGATCCCTTTGCAGGTTACTGAACACATCCTGGGTGCTGTAAGGTCTGTTCTGATCATTGAGATATTTCAGAATAATGCTGCTAGCTGATGAGCAAAAAAAAAATAGTTAATTTAAATTTTACCTTGGGCTAGACAAGCTAATTATAGATTTATAGCTGGAAATGGAAAAGACTTTAGGAACAATAGTCAATTACAAGCTTGGTAGCAAGAAAACATTCTCCTTTTAAAGGAGGAAGCAAAATGCAGTTTATGGGCACTAAGTGATGTGCGGGTCAGGGTTTTCCTGACCCACAGCCCACCCTAACCCGCCCTGCTGAAGCCCGCGCCTGCGCTGCTGGGGTCCTTTTATAGACCCGCGCCGCCCTGCCGATGACGTCACAAAAGGGGCAGGCCGAGCAGACACAAGACTATAAAACCGGAACCCGAATGCCGGCATTTGCAGGTGGCGGGCAGGGAGAAGCAGAAGAGATCAACCCGCACCCGCCCACGAGGAGCAGTGCGAGGTCGACCCGAACCCGCCCGACCCGATATCGGGTCGGCCCGCACATCACTAATGGGCACCAACTCAGGATCTCAATGAGTACAGCCTTTGAGATGACTTGAGCCCACTCACCCATGCCTGTTATAGACTCAGATGAGGTTCAGGAAGTGAACCATATGGAACTTAAAAGGGATTGTTCACCTTTGACTTAACCTTTAGTATGCTGTAGAGAGTAATATTCTGAGACAATTTGCAACTGGTTTTCATTTTTTTTTATTTGTGGCTTTTGAGTCATTTAGCTTTTTATTCATCAGCTCTACAGTCTGCAATTTCAGCAATCTGGTTGCTAGGATCCAAATTACCCTAGTAACCATGACTTGCTCTGAATAAGAGACTGGCATATGAATTGTGTAGCAATAACAGTAAATGCGTAGCCTTAATTTTTTTAGATGGGGTCAGTGACCCCCTTTTGAGAGCTGGAAAGAGTCAGAGGAAAAAGGCAAATATATTAAAAAAAAAACTATATAAAATAATGAAGATCGGCTGAAAAGTTGCTTAGAACTGACCATTCTATAAAACATATTAAAGTTAGCTTAAAGGTGAAGATCTCCTTTAAGAGAATTACCCTCATATGTAATAAAAGGCACTAAGTTTGCCCAGGAGCAGTAACCCATAGCAGCCAATAAGATGTTTGCTTTTAAACAGGTGACCAGTAAATGCGACCTGCTGATTGGTTGCTATGGGTTACTGCTCCTGGGCAAATTCTAATTACATAACACCTTAGAGCCCCTTCCTTTAAATGCCACATATACATGTACTTGGAATTTCCTCCAGCAGGCTGAGCTGACTAACATAGGCAGTGGGATCCAACGTTGGTTTGGTTTTCCAGTCTGCAGAACCCTATCAGCAAAGGTGCAATAGTTTGGATCCCTAAATGAGTGGTTCACCTTTAAGTTAACTTTTAGTATGTTATAAAACGGCTTATTCTAGGCAACATTTCAATTGGCCTTCATTTTTTTTATAGCTTTTGAATTATTTGCCTTCTTCTTCTGACCCTTTCCAGCTTTCAAATAGTGGTCACTGACCTCATCTATACATCAAATGCTCTGTAAGGCTACACATTTATTGTGATTGCTACTTTTTATTACTTATATTTCTATTAAGTCCCTCTCCTATTCATATTCACTGTCTTATTCAAATCAATGCCAGGTTGCTAGGGTCATTTAGACCATAGCAACCATATTACTGCAATGGGAAACTGGAAATCAGCTGAATAAAAAGCTAAATAACCCATTAATCACAAATAATAAGAAATAATGAAAAACAATTGCAAAATGTCTCAGAATATCACTCTCTCTACATCATACTAAAAGTTTATTTAAAGGTAAACAACCCCTTTCATCTCCTGGACCAAACATATCAGAAACTGTGGACTTAAGATATAAATATACTAAATTAATACTTGGGAAAGGAGCCAACATATAATGGGAGATTGCAACATTGCAGCCCCAGCAGAGATTGTGAAGCAGGACACATGTTGCCAATGCCACATGCAGAGGAGATTGTGTTGGACACCTTGAGGTCTCTAGTTAGAGAAAGCCCTGGGGATGGCCAGGTTATGTTGTTCCTCCTCCCATGCTGATACCTGATGTACTCCTGATGTATACCTGCTGTATACCAGATGTATACTGCTGTACTCCTGATGTATACCTGCTGTACTCCTGATGTATATCTGCTGTACTCCTGATGTATACCTGCTGTACTCCTGATGTATACCTGCTGTACTCCTGATGTATACCTGCTGTACTCCTGATGTATACCTGATCTACACCTGATGTACAGCTGATGTATACCTGATCTACACCTGATGTACACCGGATGTACTCCTGATGTACACTGGATGTACTCCTGATGTCTACCTGATGTACTCCTGATGTCTACCTGATGTACTCCTGATGTATACCTGATGTACTCCTAAAACCTGATGTATATACCTAATGTATACCTGCTGTACTCCTGATGTACACCTGATGTATAGCTGGTGTACTCCTGATGTACACCTGATGTCTACCTGATGTACACCTGATGTCTACCTGATGTATATACCTAATGTATACCTGATGTATACCTGCTGACAGTGCTGAACAACATGTCATATGAGTGTGGGTGAGGTCTGTGTAAATAACAGTGGAGAGGCTGCTGTAAGATCCCATAGACAGATACTGGCCCTGCTGGACTACTTTGGGTCTCTATGTACTTGAAATACCGCGGCTTATTTTATAGACTCCCAGTCCGGATCAAGCTGCTGTGACAAGGAGAGGACAGAAACCTCACTCACCAGCCGCTTCCTTGGACTTGCTCATCTCTAGTAACGCGCCAGATTCCACTAAGTCAGCGGTGTCCTACAACTCTTGAATTCATTTCCCGGCATGCAAGTGTTCGAGCCGAGGCATGAAGCACACGTGACGTCAATACGCCAATGAGCCACAAGGTGGCCCACAAGAGAGGAGTATAACATCCTCAGCGATTAAGTCAGGAGTAAGTGTAACGGGGTTGTTTGTGGTCTGTTCTTGGTTTTTGTATAACAGTATCTGCCGGTGTGTCGTAATACACGCGTGTTCGGAATGTCATTTCTGTATTTCGCCGGCTGCCAATGTATATTTCATGCTTGTTCCGCCAAAATGAGCCACTAGGCGGCAGTGTGACGTTTTGCGTTTAGTTTGCTTTAGCCAATTGCCTGTCTGTACTGAGCGCGGGAGTTTGGGTTGTCCGAGCGGCAGTGTGATAGGCCTGCGTGGTTCCCTCCTCACTTTTGGTGTTAGGCAGGGGGGGCTGTTGTATTCTCTCTCATGTGCTGCTGCTTTATTTGATTTCCCAGCAGTCTCAGTGTACAACTGTCAGTAGCAGCCTTTGTAAGGACTGTGCAGCCCCATATATGTATTAGTGATTATCCTACTTCCTAACACGACCACGCCCCTTTTTATAGCCACACCCCTAATTTCCATATCCATTTTATAAAATTTGGCAGGTTATGAAAGATTGAATTTAGGGATGCACCGAATCCTTCTTGAAAGATTCGCCCGGATACCGAACCAAATCCATAATTTGCATTCGGCCGAATCCTATTGAAAAAGGCCGAATCCTGGATATGGTGCATCCCTAGTTTGAACACATTTCTGGGAGTTTAAGTGCAATGTTTTATTTGTTATTACAGTTTGTTTTGTTTTTTAATTCAGGTAGCGCTTATTGAGCATTTTTTAAAACATACATTGACACGTCTTGCATGTAGAAGAAAAACAATTCTGAAATTGCAGTGAGAATCATCACATTGGCCCAATCCGTACATTTATATCAGAGGTGTATATACATTACGTGGCATTAACATTTCATACTTTTGCTTTGATGGTAACAATCTACATATACATGTCTATCCTACATATATTATTACAAGATACACCTAAAGCTGGCCATAGACGCAAATATCCGATCGTACGAATCAACGTACGATCGGACTTTCCCATCTCCCGACCCTCCACTAACCATTCAGATCAAAGTCCTTACCATTCCGATCAAATAAGAACAGATCACCCAATGTTCTGCCCCTGACAGCAATCGTACGATACTTATGTCTGACAACACTAGTGACAGTCTCCCTCTGAAAATCGTACGATTGGCAATACACGCAGAGATATTATCGGCAGGCGACAGAAATTTTCTAACCTGTCCGATCGACCAAACGACCGATCTCCGACGGACGAAAAATGTCGGGACTCTCCACACGGTCCGAAAATCGTACGAATCCACGATTCGTACGATCGGATCTTTGCGTCTATGGCCAGCTTAAGACCTGTATACTCAACATCCTGGGCCTTGTAGTTCCCAACCAATACGCCAGAATATTTGTCCAAGAAACACTTTTTTTGGCTAAAACATGAATAACGCAAAACTGGAAAAGTAAAACTCCCCCCTAGGGTTTTCTACAATTCTTTACTGGCTGCACAAAGGGGCGGACTGTGACGTCAAAATGGGCGGGCCGTTATGTCAAAAGGGACGGGGCTGTGCCATGGACACTTCAAGAAGCAAAAGAAAAGTTACGTTCCAGGGGATTGGGGGGTAGGTCGAGGAGTCTTTTTAAGCGTATTTCAAATTTACCGGCAGCTGCATTGCCGGTAAATTTTCAATCCCGGCCTTGGCAGGTATTTTACCAGCTAGGCTGGTAAAATACCGGCCGGGTGGCAACCCTAACTCCCCCTGATACCCAAATATGGATAAATACAGTAAACAAAACGTAATCCAACACGATGCGTGACCATAGGGACTTCCGGAACATCATCCTTGGTGGAACCAAGTTTTTAAAAACATATACAGCTTTATTGGTGTATTTAAAATACAAATAGCAGGCAGGGGAATGTGTAGCTTACTTAACGCCTTACTTAATGACTGCTATGTCACTTCATCAGAAGCATGCTGTGGGAATACACTCTGCTCTCTCTCCTCGGGCACAGCGTTACCTTCTCTCTCAGCTGATAAACGAAACGTAACCTGGAACGTATAGTCTACTTTAAAAGAGGCTATATTAGTTCATTTCATAAAATTTGGGATAAATGGCTTGATAAAAACCCCCAGGCTCAGATGAACAATGTCTAATCAACATCATTTATCAGTGGGAGTATACAGGTCTTAGGTGTTCTAGGTAGAGTGACATGCACCAGTTCATCATATGGAGTCTAGTTGGGGTGAGGTATGCCCTATGCAGTACATACAATTGGACCATTCTCAGTCTATAACATATTGAGTCTACCTGAGGGGATTCCATGGTTTCTTGCTATTCCTCATAATATATAATATAATATCCACTGCTGATTCCCATTTATTCCGAAGAGCTTCTAGTGGAGCAGCTCTACTGGCTTGCAACAGTGTAGCATATAAACTAGAAATCAAACCCTTGGTGGATGATCTATTGAGGAGGGTGAGCAGCTTGTTTTCTTGTACCAATATATCTTACGATTTGTTCGTTATCAGCTTCACCCCTATGTATTGAAGCATCTGACTAGCTGGCAATCCTTTGGTTTGTCTCAGATCCCTGAATGAAGATATACCCTGGTCAGACCAGATGTTGCCAATTGATGGGATACCTTTATCAGACCAGATTTTCATATTACCCAATTGGGCCTCTTTGTGAAAGCAGTTGTTATTCCAAAGAGGGGTACGGGGGGTCTGTACACTGCTCTGCAGTAATTCGTTGTGAAGCTGCCCATATTTGTGACGTGTTATTACAGTTTTGCAATTGCCATTTAAGCTGTAAGTCTCAGCTCTCCCAAGAGACCTGCTTATCTTTTTAGTTATAATTGTATCTTTCCTTATCTAAAATAGTTACAAATGTACCTAAGTGCAGGCACTGTGTATTCTGTGCTCTCTCAAAAGCCTCCTGTTTAGTTAAGTTTTAGAAAGTTGTTTCTTTTTCTGGCGTCAGTGCTGGAGATCAAAGAGAAAGTCGGGACATTTCAGTAAGAAACCAGAACTGTTCGCTGAGCTGTCAAAATCGGGACTGTCTTGCAGAAAACGGGACAGTTGGGAGGTATGCAAGATTGACATAGCGATCGGCCAATCACCCCATGACATCATCGCCCCACCTCTGGAAAATCAGTGACCCATCCTGTGATTAGGGTTGCCATCTTTTCTGGAAAAAAATACCGGCCTTCTTATATATTTATATTTTTTTCTCTATTAATAACATTGGGATCAACCATCATTTTTACGTAAAAATACCGGCCAGATGGCAACCCTACCCGTGAAATCATCACCCTGGGTGAGTGGTGGGGAAAGGTGGCATCTATAGAAAGTGATCTCCATACTCAAGTATGATTGTTTTTTGAGCAGTGCCCCTAGTTGGCAGTGCAGCATTGGAGAGCTGGTAGGACTGGAACAGTCCAAAATCCCTTGGTGGGACTGGGAGTGCTGGGGTGCCAGTAGCTACTACCTCTATACAATACGATACAATATGCTTGGGATTCTGGTACCTGCTGCTTGTCACTGTATATGATATGCTTGGGTTCCAGTACTCACTGCTACTGTCCAACACGGAACCAATTTTTGAAACCTGGACCTGCAATCCGCATTGTGACCCGACCCACATCTGCCTTATCCCCAACGAAGTGCTGTTGCTGCAAACCAGAATTGGCACCATCAGAAATGGGCGGGGGCAGAAACAAGTTTTTAATTTTTTTTAAATTAAACATATTATGTGAAAACAAAACAATGTACAAGTGCTTTGTACTCCTCTAAATATAGAAGGAATGTGTTAAAAAAAAGTTGTGTTTGGGACTGATTTATTGAGAATGTTTGCGAAATCCCCACCAGGATATGCAGGGGAGTTGGCGGCACTGAGCACACTGCTGTGTAAGATCAGAACCAATCAGCAACTAGGCTGACCTGATAGGGAACTGAAGACTGAATTTGCTTTTGTGACAGCAGTTATCCAGAAAGCTCAAAATTATGGGATGGCCATTGCCCAAAATTCCATTTTAATCAAATAATTCTAAAAAATGATTTCATTTTTCTTTGTAATAGTAAAACAGTAGCTTGTGCTTGACCCTAGCTAAGATTTAATTTACATTTATTGGAGTAAAAACAATCCTATTGGGCTTCTTTAAGGTTTAAACACATTTTTTTTGTATCCATATTACAGAAAGATCCCTTATCCAGAAAAACCCCCAGTTCCCAAGCATTCTGGATAACAGGTCCCATACCTGCGTGAATATATAAATGTTTTGTCTTTTTATTGAATTTATAAAATTGGCTAAAACTTCCACTTGTCTTAATCTTATATCCCACATGTCCATGGACAAATGAACATCAAAAAATAAAAACATCAAAAATAAAAACGCAGGGTTTTCTGAACAGTTTGCTTCTGAATATGTATAGGATTACAAAACTATATGGCATGTAGTGACCCCAAAATGAAAATTCTGCAAACAAACATTTCTAGAGGCACAATAAACATTAAACGGGTGGCTCACCTGTAAGTTAACTTTTAGTATGTTATAGAATGGCTAATTTTAAGCAACTTTTCAATTGGTTGTCATTATTTATTTTTTATAGTTTTAAATTATTGCCTTCTTCTTCGGACTCGTTCCAACTTTCAAATGGGGGTCGCTGACCCCATCTAAAAACAAATGCTCTGTAAGGCTACACTTTTATTGTTATTGGTACTTTTTATTACTCCTTT
This sequence comes from Xenopus laevis, assembly GCF_017654675.1. Taxonomy (NCBI): domain Eukaryota; kingdom Metazoa; phylum Chordata; class Amphibia; order Anura; family Pipidae; genus Xenopus; species Xenopus laevis. Next base: position 19,670,405 of record NC_054387.1, read on the forward strand.
CTATTCAGTCCCTCTCCTATTCATATTCCAGTCTCTTATTCAAATCAATAGACATTGCTCGGGTAATTTGGACCCTGGCAACAAGATTGCTGACATTGCAAACTGAATAAAAATCTGAATAACTCAGAATATCACTCTGTACATCATACTAAAAGTTAATTTAAAGGTGAGCAACACCTTAAAAAAAAAAGTATTATTAATATGTGTTCACAAAGCACTGAATGTGCTGAAACCAAAAGGAATAAAAAAGAAAATATTGCACACTGACATTAGGGGGCAGATTTATCAAGGGTCGAAATGAAAATTCCAATTTTCAAGTTTTTTTATGGCCAAAACTGTCAAATTTGACTAAGGAATTGTTAAAATTGGATTCGAGTTTTTTTACAAATTCAAATTCGATTTTCGAAATTTATCATACACTGGCCCTTTAAGAACTCGAATTCGACTATTCGCCACCTTAACCCTGCCGAATTGCTGTTTAAGCCTATGGGGGACGTCCTGGGATCAATTTGGAGTTGTTTGCTGCCTTCTTTAAAGTCGAGTTTTTTTCAGAGATAAAACTCTAATCAAATTCAATTCGAGTTTGCAGGTCCATCCTATTCACCCGAGTACAAAAAAATTAGATTTTTTTAAAAAATAAATTGCAGTTGGTCTAATTTTGAGTTCATGGGAGTTTAAAATATCTCCCATGAGCTCCTAGTAGTTAAAATCCAAGTCTGTGTGCAGTGAACATTTTAAAGGCCTAAGCAAGCAGTCAACAGCTGACTATAAGGGTAGAACTACAAGAGCGTCTTCAACGTGAATCTGGCGGATCAGACGTGCTGCGTCAAAATGCAGGCGTCGGATGCGACGGAAAATAAGGTAAGCAATAGTAATGTCGTATGGTAGTCGTGTCGCGTGAACGCTGCGACAAGATCCGACATTTGTATTTCTTACCTTATTTTCCATCGCATGCGACTTGACGCCTGCGTTTGGCGCATCGCGTCGGATCCGCCAGAATCGCTTTGAAAACGCTTGTGTAGTTCTACCCTAAGTGAAACTTCAATAAAATAGCTAAAAATGCAATTCAAATTAAAACAAGTAAAATAGTTATCACAGAGGGTAATTCTTAGAGGAAAAATAATATATATAGGGTATATGCATGGAAGCTCTTGCTTGTTCCTGTGAAATGGGGCCTTGATGGCGGTAGCTTCTTGATGCTAGGGACCACTCATTCCCCTGTTTTGCCTGTTGTCTAGTACAGGGGTCCCCAACCACCGGGCCGTGGACCGAGCCCAGTGCGCAAAAACAAGGCGGGCCGAATTGGACGCCGGGGCCACTGGTCTAGTAGTAGGGGTTCTGCTCCCCAACACAACACTGCTGCGAATCATAATTACTAATTTGGTAGGCTGAGCCATTTCCTGCACAGATCGTACATTTCTTTCTTATCTGCGGCAACTCAGCAGTTAAACCTATTCGATCTGTGTGTTAAGCTACATTCTTTCATGTATTCCATCAGAATTACTGACAAAATGACCAATCGTTAGAGGAAAGGGTGAGAAAAATGAGTGATACATACATTTCATTACACATGAATGCAACAGTTTAGCTGACTCACTATTTAGCAACATCTGTCTCACTGTCTCAGGATTTTATCTGGGGAGGGTGTAAATATCATCACTGAAGAAACATGACAAACTAAAATCTTCATTTAAACCCCACGGTTTAAAGGGGTGGTTCACCTTTAAGGTAGCTTTTAGTATGTTATAGAATGGCCAATTCTAAGCAACGTTTTAATTGGTTTTGATTATTTTTTTATAGTATAATTATTTGCCATTTTCTTTTGACTCTTTGCAGCTTTCAAATGGGAGTTGCTGACCCCTTATAAATAGTCAATGCTCTGTAAGGCTACAAATGTATTGTTATTGCTAATTTTTATTACTTATCTTTCTATTCAGGCCTCTTTTTCTGTTGAACTGAATAACGTTGAACCCTATGATGCCACCTCAGCTTCAAGGAAACAAAGGAGGCAAAGCTAATAGTCTTTAAGAAACAATGGTGAGGGCATAAAGGTAGATACAAGACACACCAGCACAACATGGATAATTCTAGCAGGATTTGACCTTGCTCGTTTATTTGCGGATGCAACGTTTTGGGGCGTGACCCCTTTCTCAAGCATGAAAGGTATTAATGCTTCCCTCCTCTGCTGTCTAGTATGTATCCAAATCATCTGTAACAACACTAATGCCTGAAATCTGAAGTGGGGTGTTCCCTTAAGACTTGAGTACTGCAATAAAATCGGGAACACCCCACAGGACTTCAGGTATTTTTAAACATTATTTCCCTTTTCTCTATAATAACAAAACAATACATGGTACTAGATCCCAACTAAGATGCAATGCTTCCAAAGTGGAGGCAAAACAAGCCCATTGGGTTTTATTAGTAGACTTTATTTCATATATGGCATAACACCATCTTGCCCAAACTCCAATGAACCATCCTGCCTCTACACTCCCTGACATGACTCATGTTTATGGACCCTTCTAACCCTCCTGAAAAATCCTCAGTTGGCCTCTTCCCTATAGAAGGGGACTTGGCTTTGCATAATAACATCACTGTCTGGTAGATCTCTGGGTACTGCAGACATTATTATTTTTTCAGATTTATTACAGCCTATAGTAGACCACTAGAATAATGTTAGTCAAAAATGGTTTGGCCAGTAGAGGGAACCATGACTGCATGTGTTTGTCCTACTGCCTTTCTGTTCCTTTCTTACATGAATGCCCTCGGAATGGTCACTAAGGCCCACGGTATTTCCTCAGCATCCCACCAAGGTGCCACTCCAATAAAATAGAAAGCATAGTCAGTATAGCAAAACCCAAAGAAGGGATAATACATCCCAAACAGCTCTTAATTTAAATTTAATTTAATAAATTTATTGTTTATAGTGCACATTTGTTTGTGTAATAGTCTTATTGTTAGCCATAAATTTATTTTAACGTAATCATTAAATGGGGGGTGAGTGTGGCCATATATTAGAAACGACAAGGTTATAAATTATTGTCTAAACTAAAGCCTAACTAAAAAAGTAGCTAGAAATGTTGTACATTATGTTTTGGGCTTCTGTACCAGCCCAAGGCAACCACAGCCCTTTAGCAGGGAAGATCTCCAAAAGATGCCCCAGTAGCTCCCCATCTTCTTTTCTGCTGATTCACTGCACATTCTCTGTGCTGCTGTCCCTTATTTAGCTTAGGGACCGACTCATAATATACAGTACACATAGAATAGAAATGTCACAGTATAAGCTGAATTAATACAGATAATTACTACATGGCAGCACAGGAACCAGTGCAATTAGCATCAGAATTTAATAATCAATCCTGTAGCATCAGCTTATATTGCAGTTCAACTTCATTTTCTGCTGGATAATTTGTGATGACCCCTAAGCTTAGCTTCTCAACAGCTGCTCAGAGCCCACTGAGCATGTGAGTGTCACAGACACTTTCCAAGATGGTGACCCCCTGTGACAAGTTTGAAGTCCTGGATCATTGCTGCTATTGAGAAGCTGAAACTTTAGGCTGGTGCAATAAGTTCAGTATATAAAATATGGCATTCTTAGCCATATTAATTTTTAGGGTTTAGTTCTCCTTTAAATGTGCCAAGTAGGGATACACCGAATCCAGGATTCTGCTCAGGATTTGGGCAAATCTGGACAATTGAACACAACAATCTGTTGTTCACAATAGATGCTATGGCTTTGCATTGCAATTCAGCCAGACCTTTTGTGAAGGATTCGATATTTGGCCAAATCAAAGAATTATGTATTTGACGCATGTATTAAAAAGGCATATGCTAAGCATTTGCAGGCCTGCCTATGGACAGTGCTACTGCGCTCTGCACCTTGTACCAAAATGTAATCCGGACAGGTTCAAGAAAGCCTTTCACTCTATGGGGCAGATTCACTAAAGGGCGAAGTGACAAACGCTATAGAAGATTCGCCAGCGTGACGTCATTTCGTTACTAACGGGCGCAGGTGTAACTTCGCTAGCGAAGGAGATAGACTCTAGAGGTAATTTGCTCCCTTACACCTGGTTAAGTTGAGCTCTGGTGAATGGACGTAACTACGCAAATTCACTAAGATGCTGGCAACTTTTTATTTTTCATTTTGTGTAGTGTAATGTATTGGCTGCAACATATACGTCTATTCAACATAACTTCCCACCGTATGCAAATTAGGCAACACTAACGCAACTTTGATTCGCTTGCCGCAGTAACGCTAGCGCAACTTCCCCAGCGTTCGGCTCCCTGGATGCAACGTCGGATTTTAGTGAATTAGTTTTGTCCTGGCGAATCTACGCCTGGCGAGGTGTTGTGATGTGAGCGAAGCAGACGCTAGCGCAAATTCGGCGCTTAGTGAATCTACCCCCGGGTGTGCCTTGAACAGCAGCAAGTACATGGTTTGCTAGTGCCTTGCATCCCCTGCTTTGTTCCTGCATATGTTCCTCCAGCAAGCACTGCAGCCAGGCGTGGCAGCTCCATATGCTGGTATGGGACCTGTTATCCAGAATGCTTGGGACTTGGTATTTTCCAGAAACGGATCTTTCAGTAATTTGGATCTTCATACCTTAACCTGGTAACGAAGGTATGGAGTGTTTGTGTTATGCTGCGTGGGTTGGGTTTGTTTCCTCGTCCGGGATGCTGACTATAGAAGGATGTGGGGTGCAGGGGATAGTGGGTGCTGACTGGGTCCTGTAAGGATATAGGATGCAGACTGGGTTATAGAAGGACAGTGTTGAATGGGTTATCTAAGGATATGGGATGCAGCCTGGGTTCTGTAAAGATATGGGGTTCTGACTAGGATATATATAATGATATGGGGTGCTGACTGGCTTATATAAGGATAGGGGGTGCTGATTGGGACATTTAATGATATGGGTTGCTGACTGGGTTATATAAGGATAGGGGATGCAGACTGAGTACTATAAGGATATGGTGTTGTGACTAGGATATATATAAGGATAGAGGGTGCTGACTGGGTTCTGAAAGCATATGAGATGCAGACTGGGTTATATAAGTATATGGGGTACTGACTGGGTTATTTAAGGGTATGGGTTGCTGACTGGGTTATATAAGGATAGGGGATGCAGACTGGGTTCTGTTAAGATATAGGGTTCTGACTAGGATATACATATAAGTATATGGGGTGCTGACTGGGTCCTGTAAGCATATGGGATGCAGACTGGGTTATATAAGTATATGGGGTACTGACTGGGTTATTTAAGGATATGGGTTGCTGATTGGCACATTTAATGATATGGGTTGCTGACTCGGTTATCTAAGGATATGGGATGCAGCCTGGGTTCTGTAAGGATATGGGGTTCTGACTAGTATATATTTAAGGATATGGGGTGTTGACTGGGTTATATAAGGATACGGGCTGCTGACTGGGTTCTGTAAGCATATGGGATGCAGACTGGCTTATATAAGGATATGGGGTGCAGAGTGGGTTATAGAAGGATAGGGGCTGCTGACTGGGTTACATAAGGATAGTGTTGAATGGGTAATATAAGGATAGGGGGTGCTGACTTGGTTCTGTAAGAATATGGGATGCAGACTGGGTTATTTAAGGATATGGGGTGCTGACTGGGTTATTTAAGGATATGGGTTGCTGCTCGGGACATATAATGATAAAGGGTGCTGACTGGGTTATATAAGGATAGTACTGACTCGGTTATATAAGGATATGGGATGCAGACTGTGTTCCGTACGGATATGGGGTTCTGACTAGGATATATATAATGATATGGGGTGCTGACTGGGTTATATAAGCAAATGGGATGCTGACTGGAATATACAAGCATATGGGCTGCTTACTGGCATATACATAAATATGGGGTGCCGACTGGATAATACAGGGATATGGTATTCTGGGTGGGATATTTAGAGTAAACACGTACGAGGGCTATTTCAGGGATGTGTGGAGGGAATAGTAGAATTGCTGGTATAATCCCCTGTCAGTCCCAGTAATGCCCGGTTTGGCATCATCTTCTCACAGGTACAGTGCAATGGTGAGACAGTTTCCTGTAAGTGGCCCAGCCCTTCTACATACATTAACTTTAGTTCTTTCCATGAGGATCACAATGCTGACTCCTGGTTAGGTGAGATTCCTTGGGGATCTAGAATGGGAGGGGCGTAGAGTCAAGTATTGGCTGGGAATTGGGTTGGGGGGATCTGTATATTGAATGTGATGAAGTGTTTGGCATGAGTGCTGCTGGAGGTGCAGACTATCCCCTGGGTGAGCCTTCCCCTGGCTGTTTGAGTGCACCCTTGTTTCATTCTTTGGGTTAGAACTCTCCGTGTGGCTGCCATGAGTACGTTCCAGGAAAAGAAAATTACGGTAAGTATAAAATTTACTCTTTTCCTGTTCACTAACTCATGGCAGTGGGTCACTTGTATGATATGCCATAGCAATAAAGGGAGGGCAAATGCTGAAATAATATATTTATTAAAGAAAAGAAACTGTTTGCAACACAGAACGACCAAAATTAGCTTCTGTAGCTGACATTACATCCAACTGGTAATGTCTAATGAATGTCTGCATTGACGACCAAACTGCTGCTCTGCAGACCTCTTCAGAACTCACCACTGTGGTATTGTCTGAATGAAAATTCACCGACAACCCTCTTATTTTCTGTTGATAGCCTTGAAGAGCTTCCCAAACTGCTTGTAATTCCTTCTGATTCGAAGACCATTGCCTCATCTCCTCTGACCACCAGCCCTGGAGCGGCTGATTGTTGATAACTGCGCCCCAGCCTAGATTGCTGGCATCGGTAGTAAGAGTCTGCCATTGTGGTGATAGGATGTGCTTCCCCTTCTGAAGATTGGCTGAGAGGCACCACCACCTCAAACTCTCCTTGGTCTTCCACTTCAGAAAAATCTTCTGCTTCATGTTGTATGGATCTCTGGACCACTGCTTCAGAAAATCCCATTGTAATTGGCGACGATGAAAATTCGCCCATTCCACGGCCTCGGCTGCTGCTATGCACTTGCCTATTACACTGAGGCACTCCTTCGCCGAACAGACTTCTTTCCGTCTGAGTACCTGTACTGATTTTCTGACATCTTGTGCCCTCTTCTTTGTCAGAAAAACTTTCATCTGGATGGAGTCTATTAGCACTCCCAAATACTGAAGATGCTGCACTGGTGTTAAATGCGACTTGCTGAAGTTTACTTTCCATCCGTGGCGTTGCAGGAAGTTTAGAACGTAATTTCTTTGGTGAATTAACAATTGATGCTCTCTGGATTTGATCAGGATATCGTCTAAATACGCATACACCTGTATGCCTCTTTCCCTTAGAACTGCTATCAGAGTGATTAGGACCTTTGTAAATGTTCTCGGTGAGGTGGCTAGACCAAACGGTATGGCTTGATACTGGAAATGCTTTCCGAGAACAACAAACCGAAGAAACTTTTGATGGGAACTGGCCACAGGAATATGCAGATAGGCGTCCTTTATGTCGATGGAGATCAACCAATCTCCCTGATCTATTTCCTGCAAAACACTTCTCAAAGATTCCATCTTGAACCTTCTGACTCGTAGAGACCTGTTTAGCACCCTTAGATCTAAAATTGCTCTGTATTCTCCTGTTTTTTTCTTTATTAAAAACAAGGGGGAATAAACTCCTAACCCTCTTTGGGATTTTGGGACTGGTCTTATTACCTCTTGTTTCCATAAATCCTTCAGGATCTTTGAAAGAGCTTGTCTTGCTCTCGGCTCTCCCGGAATCCTGGATTGCAAAAATAAACTTTTCAAATGTCTGCGTTTGAATTCCAATTTGTAACCTACAGAAATTATCTGAAGTACCCATCTGTCTCGGATGGTTGTCTCCCATTCCTTGTAAAATTTCCCAAGTCTTCCTCCTACTGGATCTTGGGATAGACTTCTGGCGTCATGCATACCTTCCTCTGCCAAATCTGGTCTGCCTCTTGGACCCACGAAAAAGATTCGATTGCCCCGATCTCCAAGCCTGATAGTTTGCGTAGGGTCTGCCAGGTCTGTAAAACCTAGCCTCTTTATAATTAGTTCTCTCGATCCTTGTATTCTGAAATGGGTTTCTTTTACCCCTTCTATCTTGTGGTAAAAAGGGACTCTTACCTGCTGTCACCTTAGAAATAATTTTCTCCAAACTGGAACCGAACAATAATTCACCTTCAAATGGCAGCCCACAAAGATTGTGCTTTGAAGCAGCATCCGCCTGCCATTGACGCAGCCATAAGGCCCTTCTAGTTGAAACAGAGAGTGCCATTGATTTTGCTGCCAACCTTAGGTTTTCAGTTGCTGCTTCCATGATAAAGTCTGAAGCCCACTTTATCTCAGTAAGCGCATCCTTAATCCTGGATCTACTGACGTTTTGAGACAAAGCATCTTCAATATTCTTCAACCAGATCCTTGACGCTTTTGCAAGGCAAATATTAGCAATGGCCGGCCTACATGCTGCACCAGCTACTAAATAGGCTTTCCTCAATGTGCTCTCCTGCCGTTTCTCCATTACGTCACGGAATGACACGCCATCATCCACCGGTAGCGTAGTTCTGCGAGCGATTCTTGTTATAGGAGCATCCACCTTAGGAGGTGTGACCCACTTATTAATAACCTCTTCCTGAAAAGGATACATTTTATTAAATCGTTTGGAGATAAAAAAATTTTATCTGGTGTCTTCCACTCTTTTTCTAATTCCGATTTAAATATATTATGCATAGGGAAGTATGGTTGCTTCTTGTAAGAACGGCTAGCCAGTCTATCCCTCTTGGAGGTATCCTCTTGTGGATCATCCAGCTCCAAAGCTTTTAACATGGCTTCTAAAAGAGGTGACACAATTTCCAAATCAAAGTTTGATTGGCTGGAAGACTCATCCTCTTCCTCAGTCTCATCTAATTCACCTTCTGAAATTTGCACCGTCTGATCCAAATCAGAATCCGCTGATGAGATGCCAGCTTCCTCCTGAACCCTTGGCTTTTTTAAAAGCTTATCAGTAGCTCTAGATAAAGCTACCTCAATAGAATTAGACACTGATTGGGACATCTTATTCATAAATTCTTCAAATTGATTAGTCATATTTCCTGAGGCAAGCGAAATACTTTCCTGACAGAGTCTTCTTCCCTGCAATGCAGGATTATCACAAGATCTGCAGATCTTAGACTTCCTAGTTGCTCTTTCAACTTCCTGATCCCCAGAATGCCTACAAAATATACAATAGATTTGATAAGTTGTACTGGAAAAATTAAACATCCATCCTGCTCTCTGTTATCGTTGGACTCACCCCTCCATATTTTAACGACCTTTGCCTCCTTAGTTAAGCCAGATATTGCCAGATAATGCTCAGAAATAGCTCACAAACTGACAGGTTGATTCTGAATGCTGAAAAGGATACATCGTTTCAATATAGGCATCAATGTAACAACAATCTCCTTGTGCAAGAGTATCGCTTACCAGGAAACACACAGATTGCAAGTTACTGCGCGGATGGCCTCAGATTGTAACAGGAACGCTACAAGTTTGCCGGTCTGAAAAAAATTCCTCATGCGTCTGACGTCATCACGTTGTATGCGCATCACCATGGCAACACGTCCTGTATAGCTTGCGCCTTCTCCAATAGCTATGGCGCTCGGCAGAAAATAATTTCCAATACTGCCATAGCCCCTGGTCGCACCTGACAGCAGGAGGGGCCCCTGGGCAGCGGTTAGAATCAGCGCTAGTCCCAGGGCTTCAACCAAGGAGAGAGAGCTTGAGACCTGGTTGGAACAATCTATGGGGTGAGCCTGAATCCTTGACGCGGGACAGAAAAAGAACTGAAGGTGAAAGGGGAGGAGGGAGCTTTTAATTGCTATGCTAATTAGTTTTTCTGTCCAATCCTGCGGGGGCAGGGATACATACAAGTGACCCACTGCCATGAGTTAGTGAACAGGAAAGTGCTAGTGCAAATAAATAGTGTGAAATCAATCAGCCACAAAGACTGATGATAAAAAATAATTGATTACTGCTAAATCAAAAGGGTATATTAACCCACCAATAGATTCAAATACCACCCCTTAATCAATAAATTCATTCATTAATTAATTAGTAAGGGGCAATTATTCAAATAGCATTAGCAAATTAATATTGCAATTAAGTTCCACCAGTAAAGTGCAGTGCAATAAATAGGCTAAAAAATGAGACTTGGTTAATTAATTAACTAGTTAAAAAGGAGTAATTAAAAATTGACCAAAAATTCCATATGGGTTAAAAAGTCATCCGTTCACAATCCATAGATAGAGTTCATAGAAAATTGAAAATATAGAGGGTGGAGTTGTCCCAAAATCTAACTGCCTATTTTTGTTTTTAAGGCCTGGGACACCACAAAGTAAAGGCAGGACAGGGTAACCGGAGCTGTGGCCTTGTAACTTAACTTGCCCTATCAATTAAAAGAGGCTAAATAGCCCTAAAAAGCCACAAACTCACGGCCCCTTAGAACAGAAGGAAGATGGAAGAGGTGGTAAGACAAGAGGATTAGACCAGAATTCCAGCCCACATCAAATATATTGTAACCAGTTTTTTTTCCTTAAGGGAAATATTTCTTCCGAATATTATCTTAGGAGACCAATTTTCAAAAGAACGCACAGAACATTCCTTCTCTGGGAACTGCCATATTGTTTCCCTTAGACACAGTACACATTGGGGTTCCCTATACACATGACTCATTATGTACCTTCCTGAGGGGGAATCTGACAGAGAAACCAGTATTCACATAAAAGAGGAGAGGGCTGCTCAAAGGTGGGGGGCTGGTGGAAAAGCAGAGAGGATAGTGGGAGGAAAAGGCAATCAAGCGAAAGCAGCAGGGACAGTCCTTCCATACCGAAACCAGAGGAGAGTGAGAGGCACAGGCGGCAACGCAGGAGAGGTATCCAGGGGCGGCAAAAAGCCTCTCCTTGTACCTTTAAGAGCCGAATTTCCAGTTTTTAAACCAGAAATTCGGCATTACTATTGTGAAAGAGCGCAATTGCGCTTGTCTCAATAGTGGTCCTGCCAGCGAGGGGGGGCGGCATTGAAGGAACCGCCTCAGGCGGTGCATTAATTAGAATCTTCGCTGGAGAGGCATTATGATCCTTCTGCTATGGCATCATCATACCCTCACCAGCTGCACTATGGGGGCATGCCCCGGCAATATCTACATCCAAGGGCTATGGTAAGCAATGTCTCGCAGGCTAATTGCCAACTCTTTAAGGGCTACCATCCTTACTCACGGTAAAGGCTTAGGGACAGTCCATTTACTGGAAAATAAAAAGCTTAAATAACAGCGTTCTAACCCTGCCTGCATATCTGGGCAGGCTTACTTACGGTCAGTTCTCTCAGTGCACACGGGGAGGGGGGAGAGGGGCTGTGCCCCCCCCTCTAGCAACTGTGTAGCCTCAAGCAACTGATTAGTCCAACCTATTATGTTAATGACTGAAAGGGAAACTGCTCAGCTTGCTAGATAGGCTAATGTGAGCCTTTTACAGTATGCACTGCTTTTAGCACTTAAAGGGGAAGTAAACCCCTTATTAAAAAACCCTACTCCCCTACCCTACATAGGCTCATCTACATCCCCCCCCAACCTAGCTGCTACCCTGGGCAAATGCCCCTAAGTTTTCTTCTTCTTCGGTCTTCATTGGGTCTTCTTCTGGCACTTCGGCAATTTCCGTGACTTTCGGCACATGCACAGCTGACAAAAACCCGAAGACTGCTCCAACTGCGCATGCGCCGATACGGAACTTGCTTCCCGATGAATACCGAAGAGAAGAAGATGGCTGCCATGAACTCCGATGCTGTGAATCTGCACTAAGGGGTAAGTAAAAAGTTAGGGGCATTTGCCCTGGGGTAGCAGCTAGGCTGGGGGGGGACGAGGGACGGGGGTCTATGTAGGGTAGGGTTGGCCCCAGGGATGCATGTGCCTCTGAGGAGTTCGTAGCCTGGTCTTGGTTATGGAGCACTTCGATTTCCAGAACTGCAACTTGGAGATCCTGTACAGCAAACCCAAAGCTACAGAACTCAGATAGAGCAGAACCGGGAACCTCCTCTTTACTATACAGACATTGATGTTATATGGTTGGAGAGCTGAGGTAAAGATGCCCCACTTACCATCCCCGGTGCTGTGTTCCTGAAGCATCGAACAGTAACCCAGCCAATTTCAGACATTCCCGGGGTCCCCATATCCCACCCCACTTTGTCAGAATGAGCACCCCATCACAGGAGGGTGAGTGTCTGTACCCCCAAGGACAATACCCCATGGGGTACATGCCCCAGATGAGACCTGGCCTCCCAGATGGTAGGATTATCCCTCCGGAAACTTTCTCTTTCCCATTTAAATTTGAGCAGCCATCCTCCAAGGCCCCGACACTTTGCACTGCCTATGGACCCTCGCATGGTGAGACCACCAGACTCAGTGTACAATGGGAGGATACGTTTGGCTCCATGATGGACAGTCTGGAGATGGTAGCCATGCAGAGACTTTCATCCCTTGCTGGTCCTCCAAGCTCTGCTTACCCCTCACCTCTAGGGCCCACACCCTATCCACCTCCTGGGGCACCTGGAACAACAAATGGGGGAAGACATTTACCAACCCCTTGCCTTGGATAGAATGCATATAGCTGTTCCAGGAGAGAAAGGTAGGTATTACTTGTGCCTGGCCCATTCTCTATTCATATCTACTTTCAATTAGAGCAATAGAGCTAGATCAACTTGCAGCCAATCAGAGCCCGGAGATTAGAATTCTGGCAAATATAACCTATTAGAGTTGCTAATCATTATATTTGTGTTTTATTTGCAGCTTTGTCACCAGGGGAATCCCAAACTCAAGGCTCCTCCCATGCAAACCCTTCCGCTGAGAGCTGTGAAGATATGGAATTCTCTCCCTGAATCAGTTGTACAGGCTGATACATTAGATAGCTTTTAAGAAGGGGTTGGATGGCTTTTTAGCAAGTAATGGAATACACAGTTATGGAAAATAGCTCATAGTCCAAGTTGATCCAGGGACTAGTCTAATTTCCATTTTGGAGTCAGGAAGGAATTTTTCCCCCTCTAAGGCAAATTGGAGAGGCTTCAGATGGGTTTTTTTTGCCTTCCTCTGGATCAACTGGCAGATAGGTAGTTAATAAAAAAATAAAAAAAAAGTTGAACTCGATGGGCATGTGTCTTTTTTCAACCTTACTTACTATGTTACTATGATGAATGGGGATGTCTGTGGGGATGGGGATTCTCCTGTGCCCCAAGCCCCCTCCAAGCCAAGGAAATCCAGCCAGTGGCACCTTCAGAGATCATGAAAAGCCATGAGGTCTCACAGATGGCACCCAGGATGTTCCTACTGCAGCCAGCCTGGCACCCCACCAGGGCCCAAATAATGCTATGAACGACAGTGAGTGAATATTTCAAAAGCTATGCAAAAATAAATAATGACAACCAATTGAAAAGTTGGCTTAGAATTAGGTATTCTATAACATACTTAAAGGTGACCCACCCTTTTGCAGGGACACTGTATCCTTAGACATTGTTAGTATCTATAATAATCTGCTTGTCTGTTGTGAGCACTGAGATGTAGGCATTTTTACCACAAACTAGAGGGCGCCTCTACTCCATTATAATGCTGGTGTTTTTTACCAAATCTGGATCATACAAACCCTTGATCTTTTCATTTGGGCCCCTTCTGAACAATAAATAGGGGAGGGGCTTATAGTATTAATATTGGGCTCCGCTGAAACTGAATGTTTTCTTTTGTAATCCCTCTCTTTATCCTTTGTGGTTACCTAATGGAAATACAGGTATGGGACCTGTTATCCAGAATGCTCGGGACCTGGGGTTTTATTGGATAACGGATCTTTATTATATCTCTATTGCAGGTATAGCAGAGATATCCAGTGTGCAGCCCTGTAGCTGTGTGCCTGGGGATGCTGGGAGTGGTAGTCAAACAACAGTTGGAGAGACGCTGCCTGGAAAATATCCCCTATCAGATCCACTAAATCAGATATTTAGTGTAGGTGAAGCTTTAAGGGTAACTTCGCTATATATGATTTGTTTTGTCAGTGATGGGTATAGGGGCACGGTGTTTTGCCTGTGGTATATTTCGAGGGCACTGTGTGGGTGCTAGGATTAATTTTGTTTGTTTTTTCCATCCTGGGCTTTCTTACCCATGTCAAGCTTTAGGATGGGCCTTTCACCTTAATAGATAACATGAGCTTGTCCTGTGACTTTCGTGGTACAATCATGCTTGATGCCCAGAGCTCTGGGGGTGGCACAGAAAGAAGAAAGAGGTGAACATCCCCCCTTCTATTATATTGCATAGAAACCCTGAAAAGATATTGACCCTGTGTCTATCAGCCCCATCACTTAATTATTAACCAATGAAATTGCATATCATTACCCATTCTAACAAACCCCCTGCACAAATATTGACCCCGTGTATTTCAGCCCCATGATGTTCATATTAACCAATGAATTCCCAGAGCAGTACCTATTCTAAAAAAACCTGCATAGATATAAAACCATACAGATCTTTAAGACTCTATCAATACCACTGCTGAGTTATATCCCACCCTGCCCTGCACCTGCACATTTCAGCAGCCCCTCCGCAGTATTAAATCACACTATTGGTCCGTTACCTTGATCAGAATGAGGCACAGGAGCACCTTCCCTCCCTCAATATTTGCCATAGAGATTCAAGAAAAACACAGAGACATATTTATGGGGAAACCAGTTTGTGGGAACAGGATTTATTCAAATTAAAAGTCAATTGGGTTCGGGCATCCTTAACAGCTGATGATCCAGAAGAAGGCAAAAACCATAGAGTGCTTCGGCAATCTGCACTAAAGGGAAAAATTCCTTCCTGACTCCAAATGGCAATCGGTATTGCTCCCTGGATCATGGCTTTATATGTATGTTTGAGAGGGAGGGTGCATGTATGTGCATGTGTGAGTGCTTATGTGAGTACTAATGTGGGTGCATGATAAGCGGGTAGGGGTGGGTGCAAGGGTAAGGGGGGGTGAGAGTGAGGGCAAGGGGTGGGGGTAAGAAGAGGGTGGGTGAAAGCAAGGGTAAGGGGTGGGGGGCGAGAAGAGGGAGTTCAAGCGAGGGTGGGGGGTGAGAAGAGGGAGTTCAAGCGAGGGTAAGGGGTGGGGGTAAGAGGAGGGGGGTGAAAGTGAGGGTAAGGGGTGGGGGGGTGAGAGGATCGGGTTAAAGCAAGGGTAAGGGGTGGGGGGTGAGAGGAGGGTGTGTTAAAGTGAGGGTAAGGGTTGGGGGTGAGAGTAGGGGGTGAAAGCAAGGGTAAGGTGAGAGGGTGAGAGGAGACGGGTTAAAGTAAGAGTAAGGGGTGGGGGTGAGAGGAGGTGGTGAAAGTGAGGGTAAGGGGAGGAGGGGGTGAGAGGAGGGTGGGTTAAAGTGAGGGTAAGGGTTGGGGGTGAGAGTAGGGGGTAAGCAAGGGTAAGGTGAGGGGGTGAGAGGAGACGGGTTAAAGTAAGAGTAAGGGGTGGGGGTGAGAGGAGGGGGGGAGAAAGTGAGGGTAAGGGGTGGAGGGGTGAAAGCCAGGGCAAGGGGTGGAGGGTGAGAGGAGGGGTGAAAGCGAGGGAAAGGGGGTAAAAGTAGGGGAGTGAAAGCGAGGGTAAGGGGTAGTGGGTTAGAGGAGGGGTGAAAGAGAGGGTATTTGGAGGGGGTGAGAGCGAGGCTAAGGGGTGGGGGTGAAAGAGAGAGTATGGGGAGGGGGTGAAAGCAAAGGGGGGTAAGAATCGGGCGGTTGAAAGCGAGGGAAAGGGGTGGAGGGGTGAGAGGAGTGGGTGAGAGTGAGGGTAAGTGGTGGGGGACGTGAGAGGAGGGAGATGAGAGCCAGGCTAAGGGGGGGTGAGAGAGAAAGCGAAAGAGGTACAGGTTTGAGAGAAGGTGTGAGAGCGAGGGTAAGGAGTGGGGAGGTCAGGGGAGGATGGTGAAAGCAAAGGTAAGGGGTGAGTTGGTGTAAAAAGGTGGGAGCAAGGATAAGAGGTGGGGGGTAAGAGGAGGGCTGAGAGCAAGTATAAGGGGTGAGAGGAGAGTGGTGAAAGTTAGGGGTAGGTGGGTGAGAGGAGGGGTAAGAGCAAGGGTAAGCTGTGGGGTGGCAGTGAGGGAGGATGCATGGGTAAGGGGGGTTTAGAAGAAGGGCAACAATACATGCTAACAATTTTAATCCATGAAACCACTACGTCACATCCATGTCCTCTACCTCATCCACTACATCCACCTCCATGTCCTCCACCTCATCCACTACATCCACCTCCATGTCCTCCACCTCATCCACTACGTCTACATCCATGTCCTCTACCCTGTCCACCTTATGGAGGGCCATCTCAACTCCCCACTCTCTACACTCCACTCCCTACTCCCCACTCACCTACTCTCTACACTACACTATCTACTCTCCACAAACCACTCCACCACTCTCCTCGCCCCCTTCTCTCCCACTATTACTACTTACCAGCACAGCCTGTACAGATGGAATATATACAAAGCAAGGTTGGCTCTCCTAGAAAGAGAAAGGAAGAAGGTGGAATTACTTCTACTGTAACTTTTAGTCATTTTTTATTATTGAAGGTTTTTGATTTATTTAGCATTTTATTCAGCAGCTCAATTTGCATCTTAAGCAATCTGGTAACTAGGGTCCAAATTACCCTAGCAACCTGCCTTTATTTGAATAAGAGACTGGAATATGAATAGGAGAGGGCCTGAATAGAAGGATCAGTAATAAAAAGTAACAATAACAATAAATTAGTAACCTTACAGAGCATTGGTTTTTTAGAAGGGAGTCAGCGACCCCCATTTGAAAGCTGCAAAGAGGGGGAAGAAAAAGCCAAATAATTCTAAAACTATAAAAAATAAATATTGAAAACCAATTGAAAAGTTGCTTAGAATTCACCATTCTATGACATAATAAAAGTTACTTTAACGGTGAACCACCCCTTTAATAAAGCACCAACAGATTGATACAGGTTTAGATACAAAGTTACCAAAAACTGATACAAGATGCATATCTCTATTGATGGACAGATGTTGCTGATAATCTGTATGTCTGCACTTGGTACCTGCACATTGTAAATAAAGTCCCCCGATGACAATATTAATAACATTGTCCCCTTTAATATCCCATAAAAAGTCCCCCATGATATACCCCCAACTTACTCCAATAAATTCCTGTCTGGGTCACTGAAAAATCTCTTACAAAATCTTTCTCTAAACTTGTAGCTACTCTCTGTCTCTCCAACAGTCAACTGTCCCAACTGTCACTGCTGTCTGCTCCTCAGGGAGTGAAATGCTGGGGTTGCCAACAGTAACAGTCCCGCCCACTAGGAGCCCCAAATATATCAGAACAGTGTATTGAAACTTAATACATTTAGATAAGTGTGTTCAATTAATGGAATAAAGAGAATCTACAACATACTTTTGGAACTTTTATCCCCCCGCACACACACCCAAATGTAAAACTGTCTACTTTTCCCCGGCATTCATACTATCTCTGGCTCCCATTAGGGTTGCCACCTTTTCTGGAAAAAATTACGAGCCTTCCTACATATTTATCTTTTTTCCCTATTAATAACATTGAGATCGATCATCATTTTTACTGGCCAGGTGGCAACCCTAGCTCCCATCAAGCTGAAACATGAGGCTGCCAACCTCTGTATTGTGTGATATACATGCCAACTCATATCTCTATCCATGGGCAGATGTAGTCTGTATGTCTGTGCTTGGTACCTACACTTTGTAAGTATCCCCTGATAACATTAATAAAATTGTCCCCTAATATCCCATAGAAAAGCCCCCCCATGATATACCCCCAACTTACTCCAATAAATAGTTGCCTGGGTCACTGAAAAATCTCCTGCAAACTCTCTCTCTTAATCACTAGCTCCTCTGTCTCTCCAAATCTCCCAACTGTCACTGCTGTCTGATCCTCAGGGAGTGAAATGCTGGGGTTACTAATAGTAACAGTCCCGCCCACTAGGAGCCCCAAGCATATTATTGGTTAAGAACTCAGAGGGACAGTTAAAAAAAGCAGTGGATGGAAACCTAATAAATTTAGATAGCTTTGTTCAATTAATGGAATGTTAATAACTTTGTCCCCTTTAATATCCAATAGAAAAGCCCCCCATGATATACCCCTAACTTACTCCAATAAATTCCTGCCTGGGTCAGCTGAAAATTCTCTCTCTCTAAACTTGTAGCTACTCTCTGTCTCTCCAACAGTCAACTGTCCCAACTGTCACTGCTGTCTGTTACTCAGGGAGTGAAATGCTGGGGTTGCCAACAGTAACAGTCCCACTCACTAGGAGCCCCAAATATATCAGAACGCAGTTAAAAGAAGCAGTGTATTGAAACTTAATACATTTAGATAAGTGTGTTCAATTAATGGAATAAAGAGAATCTGCAACATACTTTTGGAACTTTTATCCCCCCCCCCCACACACACACACAAATATGAAACTGTCTACTTCTCCCCGGCATTCATTCTATCTCTGGCTCCCACAAGCTGAAACATGAGGCTGCCAACCTCTGTATTGTGTGATATACATGCCAACTCATATCTCTATCCATGGGCAGATGTTGCTGTTAGTCTGTATGTCTGTGCTTGGTACCTACACTTTGTAAATAAAGTCCCCTGATAACATTAATAACATTGTCCCCTTTAATATCTCATAGAAAAGCTCCCCCATGATATACCCCCAACTTACTCCAATAAATAGCTGCCTGGGTCACTGAAAAATCTCCTGCAAACTCTCTCTCTCTAAATCACTAGCTGCTCTGTCTCTCCAAATCTCCAAACTGTCACTGATGTCTGATCCTCAGGAAGTGAAATGCTGAGGTTGCTAATAGTAACAGTCCCGCCCACTAGGAGCCCCAAGCAGATTATTGGTTAAGAACTCAGAGGGACAGTTAAAACAAGCAGTGGATGGAAACCTATTAATTTAGATAGCTGTGTTAATGGAATATTAATAAGATTGCCCCACATGATATACCCTTAACTTACTCCAATAAATGGCTGCCTGGGTCACTGAAAAATCTCCTGAAAACTAAATCACTAGCTGATCTGTCTCTCCCAATCTCCCAACTCTCACTGCTCACAGTGAAAAGCTGGGGTTGCCAACAGTAACAGTCCCGCCCACTAGGAGCCCCAATCAGAAGCACAGTTAAAAGCATCAATGGCAGAAAACCTTTTGAAATGCATGAACTAAATACAGAGAATGGGAAATATAAAAGTGGTATAGGTATAAACTGATTGGTTTACCCAGGTTGAGGTTAGAAGTCTAGAACAGGGGGTTGCAGATCATTTTCTGGATGGAATTGAGCCTTCAACCCCAGTTCTGCAGGGCAGCAGTGCTCCTCATATACACTATATTCATTTCTGATTCATGATGTCAGGGGACAGGGTTAAGCTCACAAGCAAGATATACCCCAGCTAGATGAGCTACATACTGGTATAGAAGCAGCTATTTTCTAGGTTTGCTCATAGCCGATACTTAGACATATGCATACCTCCCAACATTTTGGAAATAAAAAGAGGGACAAAAAAGTTGGCGCATGTAACATGGCAAAATTGTGTTTGACCACGCCTGTTTGTGGCCACGCCCCTAATTACCATGTTCATTTTACAAAATTTGCCAGGTTACGAAAGTTTTCAATTTTTACAGTTATTATAGTTTTGCTAATGAAGGTGAATTGCCCTTTAAGCTGTGAGTCTAACTTTTCCCAAGGGACCTGTTATCTTATATTACAATTGCTTATTTGCTTATCTAGAAATTGTTACAAAAGTATCTTATCTTCTGCTGTGGTTGTTCTGGGCTCTCTGCCAAAAGCCGATTAAGGTAGAATCTTTGTTTATTTTTCTGGCTGTTCAGTGCAGAGAAAAATGGGTCTTTCCAGTACAAATGAGGGACTGCAGGTTGAGCTGTCAAAAGAGGGACTATCCCTCTAAAAATGGGACATTTTGGAGGTATGCATATGTAGGTGAGGTTTTTCTAAACCCCAGGGATTGAGTTGGCCAGCTAGGCTGGGTCCTTTTTTCCCAGAGTAGGACCTTTTTTCCCAGAGGGGAACTGAAAGGTTAGGCTCAAGATTAGGCAGAGTTTAGGATTAGGGAGTTGCTGGGAGTAAGAACTCCTTGCCCAGGCCATCTATAACAGCTTATAGTAACAAAGCAAATATTAATATAGCAGCAATAAAATATATCATGCAGAGTCTTGTAACAGGAACAATGGGACAGGGGCCACACTGTGCCACCTAGTGACAGTTTTAGAGCTCCTAAAGGGATATTATTGCAGTAGAACTAGAACTAAGCTGATGAAGAGAATGGATGGTATCCGGTGTGGCCAAATTGGGGTTGTTCATAGTTACATGATAACTATGTATAAATTTACTAGGGGGACCATACAATAAACTCTCTGATGCTTTATTCACCAGTATATCCTTCCAGCAGACACAAGGGACCCACTGAGATTAGATGAAAGGAGATTCCATCTTAACATTTGGGAAGGGTTTGTTACTGTGAGAGCTGTGAAGTTGTGGAATTCTCTCCCAGAATCAGTTGTAATGGCAGATTTATCAGATAGCTTTGAGAAAGGGTGGGATGACTTTTTAGCAAGTGAGAAAATGTAAGGTTACTGACATTAGCTCAGTACAGGTTGATCCAGGGACTGGTCCGATTGCCCCCATATGTAAAAATTCACTAAGTTTTCCCAGGAGCAGTAAACTCTACCTGCTGATTGGTTGCTATGGGTTACTGCCCTGGGCAAACGTAATGCCTTTTATTACATAACCCCATTGGAACCAAGAAGGAATTTAATTCTCTCTCGACTGGAAATAAAAATGGCTCTGGACATTTGGTTTTAACCTCCTTCTGGATCATGTAGCACTTAGGGAGCCTTCATCTGGTTCCTATTGTAACTGCGTTTAGCATTGGTGTTTTGAAATGTAACAAAAAAAATTGTGATTGGTCATTTTTATCACAGGCACTGATTAAACAGAGCTGGATTTCCAGTTCTCAGGCAAGAGTCTTTTTTAAAGGACCAGTAACATCAAATTTTTTTTTTCAAAAATTCGTTAGTACATAACGAAAAAATAACACCAACACAAATTAAAATTTAAAATAGCAAAGCCTTTATTGAGAAATAACTTACAGAAACTCCACTTCCTGTCCTCTTCAGAAACGGCGAAAAGGCGACCATCCTTCCTGCAGCGCTCGATTTGTCCTCCCTGGCTAGCTCCAATATTCTACTGACAGCGTGTGAAGTGAGGTGAAGAGAGTTGAAGCTGCGGATCAAGACCCTGTGGCACCGACACATGAAGACCTTTCTGCTGTACGAGTGCAAGAAAACCAACTGGTGCAGGCAGCCAAAGATGCAGACAGTTTCCTGGGAGCAAGCGGTTCACCCTCCACAGGCAGCGGATCGCTGAGGTGTCACCCGGCTGACTGAGAAGAGAACCTGGCAGAGCGACTTCAGGAAAAACTCAGGTTCCGGTTGAGAGACGCAGTCCTGATTCCGGATCTCTGTCCCCATGCCCTCCCGGTTGCACACAGTTGATCCCAGTACGGGACGACGAATGGGACGACAGTAGCTCCACTGCGGCCGAGGAACCAGCTGGTCCAACGTGTGGCAGTTACTCGGGCGGTTACAATGACTACGAAGGCTCCGGCAGCAGCAGATTCCGCTTATCCACCCGCTCCGACCTGCCGCCCAGCCCTTACTCCACCTCCGCCTCCATCGCCTCCTCACAAGCCCCGGGCAAAGGCTCAGCCACGGTCAGCCGCAACCTCAACCGCTTCTCGGCCTTCGTGAAGAGCGGCAGGGAGGCTTTCGTACTGGGGAGGCGGCGGGGTTCGTGCATGACGGGGACAAGCTGTGTCTGGTGCAGGGGCCGGACGGGCCTGAGTGGCAAGAGAATCCCTACCCGTTCCGCTGTAACATAGACAAGCCCACGAAGCAGACCAAGTTCAAGGGCATAAAGAGATACATCTCGTACCGACTCCTCCCCAGTCACACGGGGCTGCAGGTTCACCGCCGCTACAAAAACACTTCGACTGGCTCTATACGCGTCTCCTCTACAAGTTCCCCGTCGTGTCACAGCAGAAAGGTCTTCATGTGTCGGTCCCGCAGGGTCTTGATCCGCAGCTTCAACTCTCTTCACCTCACTTCACACGCTGTCAGTAGAATATTGGAGCTAGCCAGGGAGGACAAATCGAGCGCTGCAGGAAGGATGGTCGCCTTTTCTGAAGAGGACAGGAAGTGGAGTTTCTGTAAGGTTATTTCTTAATAAAGGCTTTGCTATTTTAAATTTTAATTTGTGTTGGTGTTATTTTTTCGTTATGTACTAACGAATTTTTGAAAATTTTTTTTTGATGTTACTGGTCCTTTAAGTTCTCTGCCAAACCCCTCACTCTTCTTTGTAGCTTGGGTGCCTCCCTTTCTCGGATTGCTTAGTTGATTGACAAGTCACCAAAGCTCTTTCAGCCAAAATGAAGGCGACGATTTCTGTTCCTCTAGAGGCCCCTGTTCCCATCTAACATGCTTCTCACTACATCTTTAATGCAATACAATTTGTAGTTGTTACTGTACTTCAATGAAAGCCAAGTGCAAAAATACTGCAGTACTTATCTGGGAAGCTGCAGTAGGAATAGAGATGGAGGGATCCCTAATGTGGGGGAACATCTAATGTATATGTCCATACAGCCCTTTAGCTACTTTTTAGCAACCAATAAGAAAATGGGACCATGGACCCTGGATAAAGAGAAAATCTGCATATCAGACTACTAAATGCAGGCCCCCTTTTCTCCCACTTGCAATAGTTCCCCTTTAATCTTTTCTCCTGGTTTTCATAGGGTCTATCATTCATTAGGGATATGTCTTGCCAAAAATACAAGCTGCAAGTGAGACACAGGAGAGAAGCATCCAAAGAGCAACCAGTAGTACAGAGTCCATATCTAAAAAAGCAATATGTGAAATCATTGCTGCTAATCAATGGAGGGAACCTGATACTCATTTAACGTCAGACAATAAATAGAAATAACATGTTAGCACTACAAATACACACAAATATGTGGATAGTAGGCACAAGTCATTTTACAGTACAATAGTTACCATCCCACCCACATAATCCACAACTGAAATACACTCAAGGCTAAGTACAGGGGACTGACCAGGGAAAGGAATCCCTTTTAATGTTGCAGGTTAAAAAACAGGGCCTGATTTACTAAGTAGCACTAATTCCTCCATGTAACAGAGTTGTGTCATATACTGTCAAACCAGACAGAAGGACTTGGTTTATCTGGACAATAATGTTTAGTAGTGAAAGGCTCTGGGAGTAGAATGAGGATCTTCTGGCTTAGACCAAAGATGGGAAAGTCTGGATGTATAAAAACTGTAGGCCTTGAGAAGCGGAAGATCCTGTAGGAAAGGGGCAGGCGGAGTGGGCTAAAAGAGTAAGGAATAAATAGAGTCACACATGCAGGATCTCCAGACCCTTTGTAATAAACAGCAATCCAGTCAAGCTGGGTGCTTGTCCACTGCACATTGATTTCTTTCTCTGCTGTGTATGCCAATATGGGACCCTCAATGGATCTTGGCATCTGCTGAATATCCCAGATTAGGGCCTGATGATCATCGTCATGGTAGAATGGCAACAAGGCAATTCCATGTATAATACCCCAGAATTCATGGTAGAATGGCACAAAGGCAATTCCATGTATAATACCCCAGAATTCATGGTAGAATGGCAAAGAGGCAATTCCATGTATAATACCCCAGAATTCATGGTAGAATGGCAAAGAGGCAATTCCATGTATAATACCCCCCAGAATTCATAGTAGAATAGCAAAGAGGCAATTCCATGTATAATACCCCAGAATTCATAGATGGCACAAGGCAATTTCATGTAATACCACCAGAATTCATGGTAGAATGGCACAGAGACAATTCTAAGTATAATACCCCCCAGAATTCATATTAGAATGGCACAGAGGCAATTCCATGTATAATACCCCAGAATTCATAGTTGAATGGCACAGAGGCAATTCCATGTATAATACCCCAGAATTCATAGTAGAATGGCACAGAGGCAATTCCATGTATAATAACCCCCATAATTCATTTTAGAATGGCACAGAGGCAATTCCATGTATAATACCCCCAGAATTCATGGTAGAATGGCAAAGAGACAATTCCACAAATACAAGAGTCCTCTGCACTCAACCCATTATCAATATATTTAAGACAAGAGACATTTTGTGCATTCTGCTACTGAAAAATGCCTTACCCTTTAAACAAAACAAGGATTGTTTGTCCATATATTGCAATATATGTAAGCTGGCCAACTACGTCAAAGTCATCCCATATCTGGCCAGTCCTACGCTCAATTTTATCTGATTCATTAAGAATTCTATTGCTTCATTTTACAAAGTGAAGTTTTTACTTACTAGCTGCTTTCAAAGTAAAACTCCCATACTTGGCTGCCCTTTTATTAGACACCAGTGGAATCACCTGACTATAGCTGGGAAGGGTGGGAGCTGTTTTGTCTAAAGGGTAAGGCATTTTTCAGTAGCAGTATGCACAAAATGTCTCTTGTCTTAAATATATTGATAATGGGTTGAGTGCAGAGGACTCTTGTATTTGTCTATATGTATTTTGTGGTCACAGCCTCATTGCCCCCAATGAGCAATAGTGGTGAGCACAACTTTCCCTTGTTTGTTATAGTTATACCGGAGCAGTGACCAGCTCCATGTTGTAGCTCCCACCCTTCCCAGCTATAGTCAGGTGATCCCACTGGTGTCTAATAAAAGGGCAGCCAAGTTTGGGAGTTTTACTTTGAAAGCAGCTAGTAAGTTTCAGGTAAAACTTAGTCCCTTTGTAAAATGTATAATGAAGCAATAGAATTCTTAATGAATCAGATAAAATTGAGCACAGGACTGGCCTGATATGGGATGACTTTGACGTAGTTGGCCAGCTTATATATATTGCAATATAAGGACAAACAATCCCTGTTTTGTTTAAAGGGTAAGGCATTTTTCAGTAGCAGTATGTACAAAATGTCTCTGTCTTAAATATATTGATAATGGGTTGAGTGCAGAGGACTCTTGTATTTTTCTATATGTATTTTGTGGTCACAGCCTCATTGCACCCCCGCCTAATGGTTTTAAAAAATAGTGGTGAGCACAACTTTCCCTTGTTTGTTAAAGAGACAATTCCATGTATAATACCCCCAGAATTCACATTAGAATGGCACGGAGGCAACTCCATGTATAATACCCCCAGAATTCATAGAAGAATCATGGCACATAGGCAATTTTATGTATAAAACCCCCAGAATTCATGTTAAAATGGCACAGAGACAATTATATGTATAATACCCCCCAGAATTCATATTAAAATGGCACAGTGGCAATTCCATGTATAATAGCCCAGAATTCATAGTAGAATGGCACTGAGGCAATTCCATGTATTATACCCCAGAATTAATATTAGAATGGCACAGTGGCAATTCCATGTATAATAGCCCCAGAATTCATAGTAGAATGGCACAGAGGCAATTCCATGTATAATACCCCCAGAATTCACATTAGAATGGCAAAGAGGCAATTCCATGTATAATAGCCCCAGAATTCATAGTAGAATGGCACAGAGGCAATTCCATGTATAATACCCCCAGAATTCATATTAGAATGGCACAGAGGCAATTCCATGTATAATACCCCCCAGAATTCATATTAGAATGGCACAGAGGCAATTCTATGTATAATACCCCCCAGAATTAATATTAGAATGGCACAGAGGCAATTCCATGTATAATACCCCCAGAATTCATATTAGAATGGCACAGAGGCAATTCCATGTATAATACCCCCAGAATTCATATTAGAATGGCACAGAGGCAATCCTATGTATAATACCCCCCAGAATTAATATTAGAATGGCACAGAGGCAATTCCATGTATAATACCCCCCAGAATTCATATTGGAATGAAAAAGAGGCAATTCCATGTATAATACCCTCAGAATTCATAGTAAAATGGCACAGAGTCAATTCCATGTATAATACCCCCCAGAATTAATAGTAGAATGGCATAGTGGCAGATTCACAAATGATACCCACTGAACACTTTTTTTTATGTACAACTGCCTCAGCCAGTGTCGAACTGGCCCACCGGGATACCAGGAAAACTCCCGGGGGGTCCAGGTGTTAGTGGGCCCTCTTGTTTCTAAACATTTGGCCTATTTCATGGTCATTCCCTATTTCTTTTTGGGGGAAAATGCTTAATAATGGGACAATATTGTAAGTATATATAAAAAAGTAGGAAAATAAAGAGGTTGAGTGAGGAGAGGAGGAATAATAGTTTGGAACGGTCCACTGTCTTAGGTTTTTCGGTGAGCCCAAGGTCTAAGGCTTTCTGGTGGTCCTCTGGCATCCCAGTCCAACACTGTCTTCCCTACAGTTGCCCAAAGCACAGGGAGCATGTGCTGGGCCACTGACACTTCTAACAAAATCCAAGATCCCAACTTTTATCATGATCAGGATCAAAAGGAAAAAAACAAAAACAATCTTTTAGGGTTGCGGAAACTTCCTTACTACATTTTCCCATCCTCCACAAGTAATTTTAATGTAATATAGCTCTATATACAATATAGCTAACGACCACAATCTTCTAATGAACCACGAGAGATGTTTATCCGGCTATCTAGTTGTTTTACATTTCCTAGCAACCTGTGTGCGTGCCCTCCAATACGTCCAATTGCATCCAATCGGAGCGTTCGGTGACGTCAAGTGGGGCGATTGGTCTGTTTGACGGCGTTCTCTATTTAACCTGGTAACGAAGGTATGGAGTGTTTGTGTTATGCTGCATGGGTTGGGTTTGTTTCCTCGTCCGGGATGCTGACTATAGAAGGATGTGGGGTGCAGGGGATAGTGGGTGCTGACTGGGTCCTGTAAGGATATAGGATGCAGACTGGGTTATAGAAGGACAGTGTTGAATGGGTTATCTAAGGATATGGGATGCAGCCTGGGTTCTGTAAAGATATGGGGTTCTGACTAGGATATATATAATGATATGGGGTGCTGACTGGCTTATATAAGGATAGGGGGTGCTGATTGGGACATTTAATGATATGGGTTGCTGACTGGGTTATATAAGGATAGGGGATGCAGACTGAGTACTATAAGGATATGGTGTTGTGACTAGGATATATATAAGGATAGAGGGTGCTGACTGGGTTCTGTAAGCATATGAGATGCAGACTGGGTTATATAAGTATATGGGGTACTGACTGGGTTATTTAAGGGTATGGGTTGCTGACTGGGTTATATAAGGATAGGGGATGCAGACTGGGTTCTGTTAAGATATAGGGTTCTGACTAGGATATACATATAAGTATATGGGGTGCTGACTGGGTCCTGTAAGCATATGGGATACAGACTGGGTTATATAAGTATATGGGGTACTGACTGGGTTATTTAAGGATATGGGTTGCTGATTGGGACATTTAATGATATGGGTTGCTGACTCGGTTATATAAGGATATGGGATGCAGCCTGGGTTCTGTAAGGATATGGGGTTCTGACTAGTATATATTTAATGATATGGGGTGTTGACTGGGTTATATAAGGATACGGGCTGCTGACTGGGTTCTGTAAGCATATGGGATGCAGACTGGCTTATATAAGGATATGGGGTGCAGAGTGGGTTATAGAAGGATAGGGGCTGCTGACTGGGTTACATAAGGATAGTGTTGAATGGGTAATATAAGGATAGGGGGTGCTGACTTGGTTCTGTAAGAATATGGGATGCAGACTGGGTTATTTAAGGATATGTGGTGCTGACTGGGTTATTTAAGGATATGGGTTGCTGCTTGGGACATATAATGATAAAGGGTGCTGACTGGGTTATATAAGGATAGTACTGACTCGGTTATATAAGGATATGGGATGCAGACTGTGTTCCGTACGGATATGGGGTTCTGACTAGGATATATATAATGATATGGGGTGCTGACTGGGTTATATAAGCAAATGGGATGCTGACTGGAATATACAAGCATATGGGCTGCTTACTGGCATATACATAAATATGGGGTGCCGACTGGATAATACAGGGATATGGTATTCTGGGTGGGATATTTAGAGTAAACACGTACGAGGGCTATTTCAGGGATGTGCGGAGGGAATAGTAGAATTGCTGGTATAATCCCCTGTCAGTCCCAGTAATGCCCGGTTTGGCATCATCTTCTCACAGGTACAGTGCAATGGTGAGACAGTTTCCTGTAAGTGGCCCAGTTGCTATGGCAGACATGCTGGATCCCTACACCTTTGATGCCCCTTCTACATACATTAACTTTAGTTCTTTCCATGAGGATCACAATGCTGACTCCTGGTTAGGTGAGATTCCTTGGGGATCTAGAATGGGAGGGGCGTAGAGTCAAGTATTGGCTGGGAATTGGGTTGGGGGGATCTGTATATTGAATGTGATGAAGTGTTTGGCATGAGTGCTGCTGGAGGTGCAGACTATCCCCTGGGTGAGCCTTCCCCTGGCTGTTTGAGTGCACCCTTGTTTCATTCTTTGGGTTAGAACTCTCCGTGTGGCAGCCTCTCTAGTGCCTTGACTCCTCCCTCACATTTGCATAGCTCAGATTTTCTTTGCTCAGACTCCCTGAGTTGCTTAACATTTGGGCAGGCTCCCTACACCAACATACTTATATGTTGTAAGGAGGGACTCTATGCGCACCTGTATTGTAGATCCTTTTAGCTGTTAACTCCTGTGTGTGTCATGTCCTTTGTTTCTGATTTCCAGTGCCCACGTGTGCCCTTTATTTTCTAATAGGAGCATTGCTAGGTGCATAGCTGTACCTCTCTCTCTACCTAAACACATCTGGGCCCCTCATCTCATTCTGGAGCTTCCCCTCTTCTGCCATTTTCATTTGTACATTTAGGCCCTCTTGATCTCTGTTGGTTTTCTCTAATAATCCCCACTTGCTCTACCCTACTCTCCAATCCTTATGCTCTTTCCATGTCTTCTCTTTACAGTACTGCTGCCTGCATATAGGACTTACTTGTGTAGGAAGAGCTACCAATACAAAAATAGCCCTGAACCAAGAAATTAAGTTAAAAAAAACTGACACAGCCACTGAGAAATTATCTTCATTCAATTGATGATGCCTTCCAAGGTTGTTTCCATGTCCTACAGCGTGGGAACATCTACTCTATAGTCTGCCCATTCTGATTGGTTACCAAGGATATAAGGGTCACCCCTAATGTCTTTATTGTAACCTAGCTCCAAATGCATGATGTAATTGAGTGTCAGTGGCATGGGCTCCTGGGCTACTTCTCTAATAGTAGTTGTCTGACTTTTAGGTTCAAGCCCCACTTGGAGGTCAGGGCCCTTTGGACATAAGATTTGATATATAAAACATTGGTGAATTGGGAATTCGCCCATAGTTCCAGCAACATAAGTGCTCACTTCCAGACCCCACTCTCTGATCTTCTAGATATTCCTGGAAGCATAAAATCAAATGGGCATTCACCCCCTAACTGGACATCTATCCAAGTGGCTTGGTGGACTTGGCCTGAGGACCAGTTTATACCACATATGTAATCTGTTGCCAATTTTTGTTCTGCAGACAGAGTGACCAATGCACTTAATACTCCCCCAAACCAGAGGCCACGCTTTGAAACTTCTGCTGTGAATTCTGGTAAGTGACAAATAAATGTGTTTCTGCTGGGAGTGTAAGGGACCCCAATGCTGATACAGTGCAGCATGAATATATAAGCATGTTCTAAAGAAGCAGCCTTACAATTGGCAGGGGGCATTAGGCTGCTCCAGTTAAACAAGTCTGTTTCCTTTAACAGAACACAAGCGCAAGGTGTTGACAACCCTTTCAAAGGAGGCAGTCTCCAAGATTACTATACATTTTTGTGATGTGAAATCTCCGTCAATGCGGTAAGTTGTTTTTTTTTGTTTTTTTTTTGGGCTTGGGGACAATGCTGTGTACCTGTGTCACAGTAGTTTGCTTTATCTGTCATATTTTACAGATTCATTAGAAACACTAGACACTGGATGAATAGAATAAGCAGCAGATGTTTTTGATCTTGATTAAGATTATAAGACACCTGTTTAAAGGAACAGTAACATCAAAAAAGTGTTTTAAAGTAATACAAATATAATGCAGTGTTGCCCTGCACTGGTAACACTGCTGTGTTTGCTTCAGAACCACTACTATAGTTTATATAAATTAGGGAGGCACCAAATCCAGGATTGAGTTTGGGATTCGGCCTTTTTCAGCAGGATTCGTATTCGGCCGAATCTATCGCGAAGGATTTGGGGGTTCGGCCGAATCCAAAATAGTGGATTCGGTGCATCCCTAATACAAATAAGCTGCTGTGTAGCAATGGGGGAGTAACCTGAGAAAAGGCTCAGGTTACACAACAGATAGCAAATATACTCTGTAGAACAGGGGTCAGCAACCTTTACTATCAAAAGAGCCATTTTGCCCCCTCTTCCACTAAAGAAAAATAGTCTGGAGCCGCAAAACATAACACAGTTTATAAACTTTTAAAAGTTGTAACCTTTTTTTTAATGTTAACTGTTACAACAACAGAATACAACAAACAGAAGTGCAGTGTGTATGTGTAGGCCTACT
Organism: Xenopus laevis; assembly: GCF_017654675.1. Taxonomy (NCBI): domain Eukaryota; kingdom Metazoa; phylum Chordata; class Amphibia; order Anura; family Pipidae; genus Xenopus; species Xenopus laevis. Next base: position 19,701,080 of record NC_054387.1, read on the forward strand.
TTGAAATAAATTAAACACTGAATAGCCCTATTAAATGCTACTGTTCTCATCTGTTTAATGTGACTTCTGTTTCTGAAGCTCCATGATGATTTTCCCTCTGTTGTCTTGCGTGTCTTGTCTTGAGTGTGTGACCGTGGTAAGGACCATGATGAATCATATTGCTGCGGCTCGGTCTTGCCTGTCACTCCAGGGACGTCTGTACAGCCCTCGCACCTGCTGGCGGCTTCCTGAGTGTGCTACCGCGGTAAGCTGACCGCTAGCTTACCACGGTCGCACACTCAAGAAGCCGCCAGCAGGTGTGAGGGCTGTATAGATGACATGTCAAGCAAAGCCGCAGGATAAAGAGCCGCATGAGGCTCCGGAGCCTGGGGTTGCCTACCCCTGCTAATGGTGTTATCTGTTATCCACTATTTAACCTGTGCCATATAGCCTCTTTTCAATCTCCACCCCAGCAGTTAGTTTATATAAACTATAGTAGTGTTTCTGAAGCAAACAGATCAGTTTTACCAGTGCAGGGCAACAGTACACGATATTTTCATTACTTTAAAACACTTAAATTTTTTGGTGTTACTTAAAGGCCTACATTTCAAACACTTAAAGTGTTCCTGCACTAAAAAGATTATACAATGAGAAGCAGTGGGTACTGGCACACAAGCACTTCTCATTTTGCTGCTCCTTCTGTTGTTTACTTCTCTTTTAAAGGACTAATTTTCCTTTGGCGTTTTCTCTGCTTTTGATTTTTTCTTTCCTCTTTCTGTCCCATGTTTTTTAACACACTCCCTCTTCATATAGGTTCTGCTATGCCATTATTTATCCATCTGTACCCTATTTTTTTTCCTTTAGATAAAGCAGCGTTTTTACATATATTTTGTTTTATGTTTTGAAACCTGTAATGTTTAAGGGGTTGTTTCTTTTCAATACAGTGAAATCCGATTTCTGCTATGCCATGTTATCTTGCTTTTCTCACCTATCCTCATTTCTCCCTCCAACAGATCAACCAGGCTCATGTCCAGGAAGCATCGGGAAAAGCTTCTCATAAAAATGAGAGAGTCAGATCTTGAGAATGAGCCACCACAGGCTGACTCCCCGCTGTGCAAACTAAAGGGGTATGTATGGCTACTGAAACTTCATCAGCCCCAGTCAGGGCCGCCATTAGAAATCACGGGGCCCCGTACAACAAAATTTTTGGGGCCCCCTGGGCCCCGCCCACACTGACGACCAAGCTCCACCCCATATCCCGCCCACTCCACATCGCAGTTTTAAAGACCACACAGACATCAGCGCTAAAAAAGTAACCCCCCCCCCACACAAGTTGTAAAAAGCTATTTATGGTCAGGGCCCCCTTATAAAAAATTGGGGCCCCAAAAAAAAAAATTTAATTTTTAAAAAAAAACAAAAAAAAAACATTGGTGGCAGGGGCACCCTTATAAGTTAAAAAAAAAATTGCGGCCCCAAAAAAAAAGATTGGTGGCAGGGGCCTATAGAATAATAAAATAATACATTGGTGGCCAGGCGATTAAAAAAAAAAAAAAACACAAACTGGTGTTCAGTAGGATTGAACTCATGGCTTCAGTACTTCAACTTCGCTTACTTTCGTGACCTCGGGTCTTTTCACCGCTTCAGGACTTCAATTTCGGCTCTTTTCGTGACTTCGGGTCTTTGCGCTGCTTCAGGACTTCGGCTTCGGCTGTTTTCGTGACTTCGGGTCTTTTCGGCGCTTCGTGACTTCGGCTTTTTCCGTGACTTCGGGTCTTTTCGGCGCATCGGCTTTTCGGCACTTCTGCATTCGGCACGCAAGAGGCAAGACGTACGGCTCGGGCGCTCGTAAGGGGGGCCCGGATCTTCAAAAAATGCAGCGCTGCCGGGCCCCCCTTCATGCCCGGGCCCGGTACGCTTGTCCCCCCTGTCCCCCCCTGATGGCGGCCCTGGCCCCAGTGACTGACCACTTTCCTTCCTGCTGAAGTCTGTAGAAATGTTTGTTACCAGGGGCGATCCTTGCCCCTCTGCCGCCTGAGGCAGCAGCAGTTGCTGCTGCCCCCCTCCCCCGGAAATTCGCTGTTAAAGTACCAGGAGAAGCATTTTTGCTGCCCCTGGTACCTACTGGGGCGCTGCCGCCTGAGGCGACAGCCTCAATTCGCCTCATTGGCGAAGCACCCCTGTTTGTTACCATTCTCTGCTGGGGCCCAGTAACTCAACCTGCTCAGGAAAGAATATCTGTCTCATGCATGCAGTGGCGTAACTACCGAGGAAGCAGACCCCGCAGCCGCGGGGGGGCCCGGGAGTGCAGGGGGCCCGGACGGGGCCTGCTTCCTCAGTAGTATGGGGATACCCGCATACCTCTCAACCGTCCAATTTTTTTACAGCTCAACACGCTGTCCCTTATAGGCACTTTAAATTCCCGATAATCCTGTGCAGCTTGGAAAAAAAACAGTTTCTAAACTGCACGTCACTTGGGGGGCGGAACCTGCAGAGTGTACAGTGTACGGAACGCATTTTAGGACATCATGCGCATAATTACCTTTGACGCATGCGTTGTCCTCTGCCTTCTCCATAGCGCATCGTTGCCGGTTGTAGTCACGCCTGCTCCAAATGCGCCGTCACTCCTCCGCTCTGCAGCCTCCCTCCTCAGACGTCATTCATCACAGCTCCGCCCTCAGACTTCCTCCTTCGGCTGTCAGGTATCGGGTCTCCGCCATCAGGCGTCTTCCATCAGGCGTCTTCCATCAGGCATCAGGCGTCTTGCATCAGGCGTCTTCCATCAGGCATCAGTCGTCTTCCATCAGGCATCAGTCGTCTTCCATCAGGCATCAGGCATCAGGCATCAGGCATCAGGCATCAGGCATCAGGCGACCGTATTCTGTCCTGGGCTGCTTTATTCACTTTTTTTTTTACACATTTTTTTAACTTCCGGTTTTCTATTTGGCGCATTTTTTCCCCAGCCAATAGGAGTCTTGGGTTTTGACCAATCAAGTTAAAGCTGCCACTTGTAGGCGTCGCCATTTCTTCCCACAGACACAGGCACGGCTGGCTTCATTCATTTATCCCCGCATTTGTGCTGGTAATTAGATAATTAATTAACTGAAATGTGGCATATACTTTAATTAATTCGTGTTTATGTTGTTTTATTTATATAATTTAGCTTGCTGCTTGCAAATAATTTACACTGCACAAGAGAGAGCATGTTTCTCTGTACTTTAATAACCTTCGATGGCTTTGTGTTTTAGTTTAATATTTTATAATATATAATATTTTTCTGGTTTTATTGCCTTCATTTTATTTATTTATTTATTTTATACGGTTTTAATTTTTTTAATAGAATTTTTTTTATTTTATATTTTATCTATTTTATTTTATTGCCATTATTGTCATTACAGGTATTTACCATAGCTTTGCAGCTTGCTCGTTTGTTTTATAAACAAGTTTTTACCCATGTTTGATTTACTTGTCCTTTAGCTTCTATTTTTTTGCTCTATTCTAACTTTATACTGACCACATCTAAAAAAACAATGCATTGTTGCTATGGGTATTTGTACCCTAGCAACCAGATGGTTGCAATAGCAAACGAGAGAACCAAAAAAAAAAAAAAAAACCATGATTGAAAAATCTAAACAAATGGCAAATTGTCCCAGAACATAACACCCTACATTATACAGGTATAGGATCCCTTATCCGGAAACCCGATATCCAGAAAGCAACTAATTACGGAATGGCTGTCTCCCATAGACTCCATTTTATCCAAATAATCCAATTTTTTAAAAATGATTTCTTTTTTCTCTGTAATAATAAAACAGTAGCTTGTACTTGATCCCAACTAAGATATAATTAATCCTTATTGGAAGCAAAACCAGCCTATTGGGTTTATTTAATGTTTAAATTAATTTCTAGTAGACATAAGGCACGAAGACCCAAATTACGGAAAGATTCATTATCCGGAAAACCCCAGGTCCCGAGCATTCTGGATAACAGGTCCCATACCTGTACTAAAATTTAAATCAAAGGTGAACAATCCATTTAACATATTGTAGTATCCAGGCCCTGACTGGCAATCTGTGGGTTCTTGCAAATGCCAGAGGGGCTGCTAGAAGATGCCATGGAAAGTCAGTATTTGGTGGCCTGGTGGGGGCTCTTTGTGCTTCTGTGTGGGCTGAATTGGTCTCTGCATACCGGAAATGCCAGGGCCTATTTTAACCCTTCAACTGCCAAGCACGTACAGCGTACGTGCTGGCGGTTCAGGGCTCAGACCTGCTAGTGTGGTTTTAATGTGTGCTGAATTGTTCGAACTTGGTTTTGAAATTAAAGTTATTACATTATGTTCATCAACTGTTTGTGCTGTGTGCTCATATTTCTGTCTCTTCTTTTCGAATTAGGTCTCTACGTCTAGGAGTGGAAGTTTGCTGCTATCAATAAAACCAGTGTTATAAGAGTACGGAAACCATTTAAAGGACCAGTAACATCAGAAATTTTTACAAAAAAAATCGTTACAATACAACGAAAAAAAAACATCAAGACCAATTAAAATTTAAAATAGCAAATCCTTTATTAAGATATAACTTACAAAAACTCCACTTCCTGTCTTCTACAGAAACGGCGAAAGGGCGACCATCCATCCTGTTGTGCTTGATTGCTCTTCCCTGACAGCGTCTCGATCTCCTCCAGCTCTTCAGAAGACCGCAGCGGTGTTCTTATGCCTGTCCCCACTGTAACATAGCAGACCGTCAGCATAAAAGGGTAACCCAGAACCCCCTGCCCCTGCATTATTTTAACCCTCCTGGCACCGAGAATATTCCTGCTGCTGTGGGCTGCTGGGGAGACGCACAATCAATGTATGGATCAGTAAAGAGAGCAGCGTTTCTTCAGAGCCTGCCTTCGGAAGGTGAACCAGCTGGCCGGCATGTTTGTGAATGGCAGGCCCCTGCCCAATGCTGTCCGGCTCTCTCCGCACATCCCCAAGGTGAACTGCTGCCTTCACAATGGCTCCAATCACCTAGCAGCGCCAAGACTCCTGCCGCTCGTTTCCCCATTCCTCCAGAGCGGAGGTTATACAATCCTCAGCCTTTTGCTCCGCTCTGGCTTCCTTATTGTGTGCAAGGCTCTCCTTTTGGTGCCGGAATCACTCCGGTTTTGTTACTGATGTAACCGCTCTGGAGGAATCCGGAAACGAGAGGCGGGAGCTGCAGAGTCTCGGCACAGGGAACTAGGCTGCTAGGTGATTGCCATCGCAAAGGCAGCAGTTTGCCTTGGGGATGTGCGGAGAGAGCCTGACAGCATTGGGCAGGGGCCTGCCATTCACAAACATGCTGGCCATCTGGTTCACCTTCCGAAGGCAGGCTCTAAAGAAACGCTGCTGCCTTTACTGATCCATACATTAATTGCGCGTCTCCCCAGCAGCCCACAGCAGCAGGCAGAAGGAATATTCTCGGTGCCAGGAGGGTTAAAATAATGCAGGGGCAGGGGGTTCTGGGTTACCTTTTGATGTTACTGGTCCTTTAAGTACATCCTCGAGAGAAATCTCCAATATGCGCTTTTCTAAGTTACCTCCCACTCCTCTGTTATCGTGCTGTGTGTAGGCCATCAGGGGGGAAAAGGGGGGGTCAGTCGCCCCAGGCCCAACAGGTTTTAGGCTTCCCCTCTCTCTGTCACTCTGTCCCTCTCTCTTCCCCTCACTCTGTCTCTCTTTGTCAGTCTGTCCCTCTCTCTTTCCCTCTCTTCCTCTATCTCTGTCACTCTTTCCCTCTCTCTTCCCCTCTCTCTGTCACTCCGTCACTCTCTCTTCCCCTCACTCTGTCACTCTTTGTCAGTCTGTCCCTCTCTCTGTCACTCTCAGTCCCTCTCTTCCTCTATCTCTGTCACTCTTTCTCTCTCTTCCCCTCTCTCTGTCACTCTGTCCCTCTCTTCCTCTATCTCTGTCACTCTTTCCCTCTCTCTTCCCCTCTCTCTGTCACTCTGTCCCTCTCTCTTCCCCTCACTCTGTCTCTCTTTGTCAGTCTGTCCCTCTCTCTTCCCCTCTCTCTGTCACTCTCAGTCCCTCTCTTCCTCTATCTCTGTCACTCTTTCTCTCTCTTCCCCTCTCTCTGTCACTCTGTCCCTCTCTCTTTCCCTCTCTTCCTCTATCTCTGTCACTCTTTCCCTCTCTCTGTCACTCTGTCCCTCTCTCTTCCCCTCACTCTGTCTCTCTTTGTCAGTCTGTCCCTCTCTCTTCCCCTCTCTCTGTCACTCTCAGTCCCTCTCTTCCTCTATCTCTGTCACTCTTTCTCTCTCTTCCTCTATCTCTGTCACTCTGTCCCTCTCTCTTTCCCTCTCTTCCTCTATCTCTGTCACTCTTTCCCTCTCTCTTCCCCTCTCTCTGTCACTCTGTCCCTCTCTCTTCCCCTCACTCTGTCTCTCTCTGTCACTCTGTCCCTCTCTCTTCCCCTCACTCTGTCTCTCTTTGTCAGTCTGTCCCTCTCTCTTCCCCTCTCTCTGTCACTCTCAGTCCCTCTCTTCCTCTATCTCTGTCACTCTTTCTCTCTCTTCCCCTCTCTCTGTCACTCTGTCCCTCTCTCTTTCCCTCTCTCTTCCCCTCTCTCTGTCACTCTGTCCCTCTCTCTTCCCCTCACTCTGTCTCTCTTTGTCAGTCTGTCCCTCTCTCTTCCCCTCTCTCTGTCACTCTCAGTCCCTCTCTTCCTCTATCTCTGTCACTCTTTCTCTCTCTTCCCCTCTCTCTGTCACTCTGTCCCTCTCTCTTTCCCTCTCTTCCCCTCTCTCTGTCACTCTGTCCCTCTCTTCCCCTCACTCTGTCTCTCTCTGTCACTCTGTCCCTCTCTCTTCCCCTCTCTCTGTCACTCTGTCTCTCTCTATCACTCTGTCTCTCTCTATCACTCTCTCTCTCTGTCACTCTCTCTTCCCTCTCTTTGTCACTCTGTCTCTCTCTGTCACTCTCAGTCCCTCTCTCTGTCTCTCTCTCTCTGACACTCTGTCTCTCTCACTCTGTCTCTCTCTCTCTCTGTCACTCTCTTCCCCTCTCTCTTGTCACTCTGTTCCCCTCCTTCTGTCCCTCTCTCTGTCACCCTGTCCCTCTCTCTGTCACTCTGTCTCTCTCTTCCGTCACTCTGTCTCTGTCACTCTGTCTCTCTCTGACCCTCTCTCTGTCACTCTGTCCCTCTCTCTGTCACTGTCCCTCTCTCTGTCCCTCTCTCTCTCTCTCTGTCTCTCTCAGTCCCTCTGTCTCTCTCTCAGTCCCTCTGTCTCTCTCTCTTTGTCCCTCTCTCTGTCACTCTCTTCCCCTCTCTCTCTATCCCTCTCTTTTCCCCTCTCTCTGTCACTCTGTCCCTCTCTCGGTCACTCTGTCTGTCCCTCTCTCGGCCCCTCTCTCTGTCACTCTCTCTTCCCGACTCTCTCGGTCACTCTGTCCCTCTCTCTGTCACTCTCTCTTCCCGTCCCTCTCTGTCACTCTGTCTCTCTCTCTGTCACTCTCTTCCCCTCTCTGTCACTCTGTCTCTCTCTCTCTTCCCCTCTCTCTGTCACTCTGTCTCTCTCTCTGTCACTCTGTCCCTCTCTTTTCCCTCTCTCTGTCACTCTGTCTCTCTCTCTTCCCCTCTCTCTGTCACTCTGTCTCTCTCTCTGTCACTCTGTCCCTCTCTTTTCCCTCTCTCTGTCACTCTGTCTCTCTCTCTGTCACTCTGTCTCTATCACTCTGTCTCTCTCTCTGTCACGCTATCCCTCTCTCTGTCACTCTCTCTTCCCGTCTCTCTTTGTCAGTCTGTCCCTCTCTCTTTCCCTCTCTTCCTCTATCTCTGTCACTCTTTCCCTCTCTCTTCCCCTCTCTCTGTCACTCCGTCACTCTCTCTTCCCCTCACTCTGTCTCTCTTTGTCAGTCTGTCCCTCTCTCTTCCCCTCTCTCTGTCACTCTCAGTCCCTCTCTTCCTCTATCTCTGTCACTCTTTCTCTCTCTTCCCCTCTCTCTGTCACTCTGTCCCTCTCTCTTTCCCTCTCTTCCTCTATCTCTGTCACTCTTTCCCTCTCTCTTCCCCTCTCTCTGTCACTCTGTCCCTCTCTCTTCCCCTCACTCTGTCTCTCTTTGTCAGTCTGTCCCTCTCTCTTCCCCTCTCTCTGTCACTCTCAGTCCCTCTCTTCCTCTATCTCTGTCACTCTTTCTCTCTCTTCCCCTCTCTCTGTCACTCTGTCCCTCTCTTCCCTCTGTCACTCTGTCCCTCTCTCTTCCCCTCACTCTGTCTCTCTTTGTCAGTCTGTCACTCTCAGTCCCTCTCTTCCTCTATCTCTGTCACTCTTTCTCTCTCTTCCCCTCTCTCTTTCCCTCTCTTCCTCTATCTCTGTCACTCTTTCCCTCTCTCTTCCCCTCTCTCTGTCTCTCTCCTCCTTCTCTCTGTCACTCTGTCTCTCTCTTCCCTCTCTCTGTCACTCTGTCACTCTATCCCTCTCTCTGTCACTCTCTGTCACTCTGTCTCTCTCTCTTCCCCTCTCTCTGTCACTCTGTCCCTCACTCTCTCTTCCCCTTTCTCTGTCACTCTGTCCCTCTCTCTGTCACTCTGTCCCTCTCTCTGTCACCCTGTCCCTCTCTCTGTCACTCTGTCCCTCTCTCTTCCCTCTCTCTGTCTCTCTGTCACTCTATCCCTCTCTTTGTCAGTCTGTCTCTCTCTCTTCCCCTCTCTCTGTCACTCTGTCCCTCACTCTCTCTTCCCCTTTCTCTGTCACTCTCTCTGTCACTCTGTCCCTCTCTCTGTCACCCTGTCCCTCTCTCTGTCACTCTGTCCCTCTCTCTGTCACTCTGTCCCTTTCTCTGTCACTCTGTCCCTCTCTCTCTGTCCCTCTGTCCCTCTTTCTGTCACTGTCCCTCTCTGTTACTCTGTCCCTCTCTCTTCCCCTCTCTCTGTCTCTCTCTTCCTTCTCTCTGTCACTCTGTCTCTCTCTTCCCTCTCTCTGTCACTCTGTCACTCTATCCCTCTCTCTTCCCCTCACTCTGTCCCTCTCTCTTCCCCTCACTATGTCCCTCTCTCTTCCCCTCACTCTGTCCCTCTGTCTGTCCCTCTCTCGGTCCCTCTGTCCCTCTCTCTCGGTCCCTCTCTCTCGGTCCCTCTGTCCCTCTCTCTCGGCCCCTCTCTCGGTCCCTCTCTTCCCCTCTCTCGGTCCCTCTGTCTCTCTCTGTCACTCTCTTTCTCTCTGTCACTCTGTTCCCCTCTCTCTGACACTCTGTCCCTCTCTCTTCCCCACTCTGTCTCTCTGTTTCTCTCTCTCTGTCACTCTGTCCCTCTCTCTCGGTCCCTCTGTCCCCCTCTCTCGGTCCCTCTGTCCCCCTCTCTCGGTCCCTCTGTCCCCCTCTCTGTCACTCTCTTTCTCTCTGTCACTCTGTTCCCCTCTCTCTGTCACTCTCTCTGTCACTCGGTCCCTCTCTCTGTCACTCGGTCCCTCTCTCTGTCCCCCTCTCTGTCACTCTGTCCCCCTCTCTGTCACTCTGTCCCTCTCTTTTCCCTCTCTTCCCCTCTTTCTGTCACTCCTTCCCTCACTCTGTCACTCTGTCCCGCTCTATCACTCTGTCCCCCTCGCTCTTGGTCCTTCTGTCACTCTCTGTCCCTCTCTCTTCCCCTCTCTCTGTCACTCTCAGTCCCTCTCTCTGTCTCTCTCTCTTCCCCTCCCTCTGTCACTCTGTCCCTCTCTCTGTTTCTCTCTGCCCCTCTCTCTGAATTACACTTAAAGGGGTGGTTCACCTTTAAATTAACTTTTAGTATGTTATAGAATAGACAGTTCTTATCAACTTTTGAATTGGTCTTCATTATTTATTTTTGTTATAGTTTTTTAGTTATTTGCCTTTTTCTTTGGATTCTTAGATTTCAAATGGGGGTCACTGACCCCATCTAAAAACAAATGTTCTGTAAAGCTATAACTTTATTGTTATTGCTACTTTTTATTACTCATCTTTCTATTCAGGCCTCTCCTATTCATATTCCAGTCTCTTAATCAAATCAATGCATGGTTACTAGGGGAATTAAATAACTCAAAAACCACAAATAATAAAAAATGAAAACCAATTGCAAATGGTCTCAGAATGTCCTTCTCTACATCATACTAAAAATTAAATTGAAGGTGAACAACCCCTTTAAGTGAGAAAGGCAGCTCTTTATGCGCATACATTTTTTCAGTTTTACCCCAATATATGAGTGGATGTGTACAACAAGTCAGACCATTGCGTCTTTACATGTGGGCTGCTTTGATTTTTTTTGCCCGGGCTGCTTTTTACCCCCAGTCTGGCCCTGGCAGGAAGTATTTCATGCTGCATCAATTACTCGCCAAGTTTTTTACCTGTAACTTCTCCGTATTTATATTTGTTTGTATTCAACTATATACCTAACTTTCTTTGCACTATATTTATTAAAATTTAATTTTCCCATTTTGCTATGTGATTATTTGCTTCAGTTAAATGCAGAATATTTTACACACATTGCACACTGCTTTATTTAAAACAAAAAATCTTATTTAGATTTTCTGTCACTCTAGGTGACATAAAATTTGGTTAAATAATGCACAATATTTTTAAAATCTCTAGAAGACCTTTCATTTTACCTTATTTCTTGATATTTATTTTTCAATAATTGAGGGGTTGTGACCATATAAAGGCACAAGGCTGCAGGCTGAGTTATACAGGGAACTCTGAGTATCACTCATGTATTATAAGGGATAATGTACCCCCTACTGTAAATGATAAGGATATTAGAAGTCACTGAGGGGTTGTTCTGTCACCATATAAAAGCACAAGGCTGCAGGCTGAGTTATACAGGGAACTCTGAGTATCACTCATGTATTATAAGGGATAATGTACCCCCTACTGTAAATGATAAGGATATTAGAAGTCACTGAGGGGTTATGTGACCATATAAAGACACAAGGCTGCAGGCTGAGTTATACAGGGAACTCTGAGTATCACTCATGTATTATAAGGGATAATGTACCCCCTACTGTAAATGATAAGGATATAAGAAGTCACTGAGGGGTTGTTCTGTCACCATATAAAAGCACAAGGCTGCAGGCTGAGTTATACAGGGAACTCTGAGTATCACTCATGTATTATAAGGGAATTAGAAGTCATTGAGGGGTTATGTGACCATATAAAGGCACAAGGCTGCAGGCTCAGTTATACAAGGAATTGCGAGTATCATAAGGAAAAATGTTGCCTGAACTTTAAGTTACAAGAAAATTCCTATATTACCTAACTTAAAAATATGCTGCTAAATAGTGTAACATCTAGGTGCACATTTACTTAGGGTCGAATATCGAGGGTTAATTAACCCTCGATATTCTACTGTCTAAGTAAAAGCCTTCGAATATCGAAAGATTTACCGAATTTCCTACGATCGAACGATTTTCCTTCGATCAGAAAATTGTTAGGAAGCCTATGGGGACCTTCCCCATAGGCTAACATTGCACCTCGGTAGGTTTTAGGTGGCGAAGTAGGGGGTCAAAGTTTTTTTTTTTTTTAAAGAGACAGTACTTCAACTGTCGAATGGTCAAATAGTAGAACGATTTTTAGTTCGAAACATTCAATTCAAAGTCAATGGTCGACGACTTGCTGACAGACTGGTGGTCTATCTACCAAGAACGTACTATTAATGTTCTCATTCAGATGAGTGTCTCTCTTAATTGGCGTCTTCGACCGCAGAGGAAACAGCAGTGACTGCACCCTTGTCAATGAGTCTGGTGGCTGTCGTGTATGTCCTGCAATTTAATATTTGCAGGCCTAATCTCCAACAGCAGCTTTGCACTCATGGACATCCATGACCCTGTGCCGATGCAATTGTAACTCCTGCTCCAGGATTGGTCTAAGTTGACTTTATTTTAAAATATTTCTTTTTTTACATTATGTACATTTAAACATACTTGTACACACTGTGTCCCATCTCTTACAAGTGTATACCCATGTATACAAAAAATGTTTTACTAAAATAGTTTGTACTTTTTTTGGGCTTTTACCACACGTGAATCAGGTGTTGTCTTTATGAAGCGGGGTAGATGTAACCCATTAAATTAGTATGCACAAGGTACATTTTGGGGCATCTACACATCACATACTAGTAGCTCAGTGCGATATTTCTTTCATCATTGCATACACAATTAGAATAATGAATTTATCCTTATACAGAAATGCATACTATTGTGTTAAACAAATTTTTATTAATTTAATGCATGGAGGATTTAAGACAATGTTAGATGTGCACAGCTTTCTCTTGTCTGCCTTAGTGTCAGTCTAGATGTTAGGTGTTTTAGTTTTTCATTCACCTCTGTAGGACCACAATGGAGGTCACCAAACTGCTAGCCTAAACCAAAGCAAATGTGGTGGCATCAGGAGCCCTGTGTCTAAGACACTGGACAGGAGAAACCTTATCCAAACTAAAGCTGGCCACAGACGCAAAGATCCGATCGTATGAATCAATGTACAATCGGATCTTTCCCATCTCCCGACCTGCCACTAACCATTCAGATCAGACCATTCAGATTCAGGGACAGAATGACCGAGAGAGGGACAGAGAGAGGGGGACAGAGTGACAGAGTGGGACAGAGAGACAGACAGAGTGACAGAGAGAGGGACAGAGTGACAGAGACAGAGTGACAGAGAGGGTAAGAGAGAAAGACAGAGTGAGGGGAACAGAGTGACAGAGAGAGGGGAAGAGGGACCGAGAGAGGGACAGAGGGACCGAGAGAGGACAGAGGGACCGAGAGAGGGACAGAGGGACCGAGAGAGACAGAGTGAGGGACAGAGTGACAGAGAGGGGAAGAGAGAGTGACAGAGAGAGGGGAAGAGAGTGACAGAGGGACCGAGAGACGGACAGACAGAGGGGAAGAGAGAGAGACAGAGTGGGGAAGACAGAGAGAGGGGAAGAGAGAGTGACAGATTGGGACAGAGTGACCGAGAGAGACGGGAAGAGAGAATGACAGAGAGAGGGACAGACAGAGTGACCGAGAGAGGGACAGAGTGACAGAGAGGGACCGAGTGACAGAGAGAGGGGAAGAGAGGGACCGAGAGAGGGGAAGAGAGGGACCGAGAGAGGGGAAGAGAGGGACCAAGAGAGGGGAAGAGAGGGACCGAGAGAGGGGGGAAGAGAGGGACCGAGAGAGAGGGACAGACAGAGGGACAGAGTGAGGGGAAGAGAGAGGGACAGAGTGAGGGGAAGAGTGAGGGGAAGAGAGAGGGACAGAGTGAGGGGAAGAGAGAGGGACAGAGTGAGGGGAAGAGAGAGGGACAGAGTGACAGAGAGAGGGATAGAGTGACAGAGTGACAGAGAGAGGGAAGAGAGAGACAGAGACAGAGAGAAGGAAGAGAGAGACAGAGAGAGGGGAAGAGAGAGGGACAGAGTGACAGAGAGGGACAGTGACAGAAAGAGGGACAGAGGGACAGAGAGAGAGAGACAGAGAGAGGGACAGAGTGACAGAGAGAGGGACAGAGTGACAGAGAGAGGGAAAAGAGAGGGACAGAGTGACAGAGAGAGGGACAGGGTGACAGAGAGAGGGACAGAGTGACAGAGAGAGGGAAGAGAGGGACAGAGTGACAGAGAAAGGGGAAGAGAGAGTGAGGGACAGAGTGACAGAGAGAGGGGAAGAGAGAGAGACAGACTGACAAAGAGAGGGATAGAGTGACAGAGAGACAGAGAGAGGGAAGAGAGAGGGACAGAGTGACAGAGAGAGGGACAGGGTGACAGAGAGAGGGACAGAGTGACAGAGAGAGGGACAGAGTGACAGAGAAAGGGGAAGAGAGAGTGAGGGACAGAGTGACAGAGAGAGGGGAAGAGAGAGAGACAGAGTGACAGAGAGTGACAGAGAGAGGGATAGAGTGACAGAGTGACAGAGAGAGGGAAGAGAGAGACAGAGTGACAGAGAGAAGGAGGAGAGAGACAGAGAGAGGGGAAGAGAGAGGGAAAGAGTGACAGAGATAGAGGAAGAGAGGGAAAGAGAGAGGGGAAGAGAGAGAAAGAGTGACAGAGATAGAGGAAGAGAGGGACTGAGAGTGACAGAGAGAGGGGAAGAGAGAGGGACAGACTGACAAAGAGAGACAGAGTGAGGGGAAGAGAGAGGGACAGAGTGACAGAGATAGAGGAAGAGAGGGAAAGAGAGAGGGACAGAGTGACAGAGAGAGGGGAAGAGAGAGAAAGAGTGACAGAGATAGAGGAAGAGAGGGACTGAGAGTGACAGAGAGAGGGGAAGAGAGAGGGACAGACTGACAAAGAGAGACAGAGTGAGGGGAAGAGAGAGGGACAGAGTGACAGAGAGAGGGGAAGAGAGAGGGAAAGAGTGACAGAGATAGAGGAAGAGAGGGAAAGAGAGAGGGACAGAGTGACAGAGAGAGGGGAAGAGAGAGAAAGAGTGACAGAGATAGAGGAAGAGAGGGACTGAGAGTGACAGAGAGAGGGACAGACTGACAAAGAGAGACAGAGTGAGGGGAAGAGAGAGTGACGGAGTGACAGAGAGAGGGGAAGAGAGAGGGAAAGAGTGACAGAGATAGAGGAAGAGAGGGAAAGAGAGAGGGACAGACTGACAAAGAGAGACAGAGTGAGGGGAAGAGAGAGGGACAGAGTGACAGAGAGAGGGGAAGCCTAAAACCTGTTGGGCCTGGGGCGACTGACCCCCCCTTTTCCCCCCTGATGGCCTACACACAGCACGATAACAGAGGAGTGGGAGGTAACTTAGAAAAGCGCATATTGGAGATTTCTCTCGAGGATGTACTTAAAGGACCAGTAACATCAAAAATTTTTACAAAAAAGTTTGTAACAATACAACGAAAAAAAAACATCAAGACCAATTGAAATTTAAAATAGCAAATCCTTTATTAAGATATAACTTACAGAAACTCCACTTCCTGTCTTCTACAGAAACGGCGAAAGGGCGACCATCCATCCTGTTGTGCTTGATTGCTCTTCCCTGACAGCGTCTCGATCTCCTCCAGCTCTTCAGAAGACCGCAGCGGTGTTCTTATGCCTGTCCCCACTGTAACATAGCAGACCGTCAGCATAAAAGGTAACCCAGAACCCCCTGCCCCTGCATTATTTTAACCCTCCTGGCACCGAGAATATTCCTTCTGCCTGCTGCTGTGGGCTGCTGGGGAGACGCGCAATTAATGTATGGATCAGTAAAGGCAGCAGCGTTTCTTTAGAGCCTGCCTTCGGAAGGTGAACCAGATGGCCAGCATGTTTGTGAATGGCAGGCCCCTGCCCAATGCTGTCAGGCTCTCTCCGCACATCCCCAAGGCAAACTGCTGCCTTTGCGATGGCAATCACCTAGCAGCCTAGTTCCCTGTGCCGAGACTCTGCAGCTCCCGCCTCTCATTTCCGGATTCCTCCAGAGCGGTTACATCAGTAACAAAACCGGAGTGATTCCGGCACCAAAAGGAGAGCCTTGCACACAATAAGGAAGCCAGAGCGGAGCAAAAGGCTGAGGATTGTATAACCTCCGCTCTGGAGGAATGGGGAAACGAGCGGCGGGAGTCTTGGCGCTGCTAGGTGATTGGAGCCATTGTGAAGGCAGCAGTTCACCTTGGGGATGTGCGGAGAGAGCCGGACAGCATTGGGCAGGGGCCTGCCATTCACAAACATGCCGGCCAGCTGGTTCACCTTCCGAAGGCAGGCTCTGAAGAAACGCTGCTCTCTTTACTGATCCATACATTGATTGTGCGTCTCCCCAGCAGCCCACAGCAGCAGGCAGAAGGAATATTCTCGGTGCCAGGAGGGTTAAAATAATGCAGGGGCAGGGGGTTCTGGGTTACCCTTTTATGCTGACGGTCTGCTATGTTACAGTGGGGACAGGCATAAGAACACCGCTGCGGTCTTCTGAAGAGCTGGAGGAGATCGAGACGCTGTCAGGGAAGAGCAATCAAGCACAACAGGATGAATGGTCGCCCTTTCGCCGTTTCTGTAGAAGACAGGAAGTGGAGTTTTTGTAAGTTATATCTTAATAAAGGATTTGCTATTTTAAATTTTAATTGGTCTTGATGTTTTTTTTCGTTGTATTGTAACGATTTTTTTTGTAAAAATTTCTGATGTTACTGGTCCTTTAAATGGTTTCCGTACTCTTATAACACTGGTTTTATTGATAGCAGCAAACTTCCACTCCTAGACGTAGAGACCTAATTCGAAAAGAAGAGACAGAAATATGAGCACACAGCACAAACAGTTGATGAACATAATGTAATAACTTTAATTTCAAAACCAAGTTCGAACAATTCAGCACACATTAAAACCACACTAGCAGGTCTGAGCCCTGAACCGCCAGCACGTACGCTGTACGTGCTTGGCAGTTGAAGGGTTAAAATAGGCCCTGGCATTTCCGGTATGCAGAGACCAATTCAGCCCACACAGAAGCACAAAGAGCCCCCACCAGGCCACCAAATACTGACTTTCCATGGCATCTTCTAGCAGCCCCTCTGGCATTTGCAAGAACCCACAGATTGCCAGTCAGGGCCTGGATACTACAATATGTTAAATGGATTGTTCACCTTTGATTTAAATTTTAGTACAGGTATGGGACCTGTTATCCAGAATGCTCGGGACCTGGGGTTTTCCGGATAATGAATCTTTCCGTAATTTGGGTCTTCGTGCCTTATGTCTACTAGAAATTAATTTAAACATTAAATAAACCCAATAGGCTGGTTTTGCTTCCAATAAGGATTAATTATATCTTAGTTGGGATCAAGTACAAGCTACTGTTTTATTATTACAGAGAAAAAAGAAATCATTTTTAAAAAATTGGATTATTTGGATAAAATGGAGTCTATGGGAGACAGCCATTCCGTAATTAGTTGCTTTCTGGATATCGGGTTTCCGGATAAGGGATCCTATACCTGTATAATGTAGGGTGTTATGTTCTGGGACAATTTGCCATTTGTTTAGATTTTTCAATCATGTTTTTTTTTTTTTTTTTTGGTTCTCTCGTTTGCTATTGCAACCATCTGGTTGCTAGGGTACAAATACCCATAGCAACAATGCATTGTTTTTTTAGATGTGGTCAGTATAAAGTTAGAATAGAGCAAAAAAATAGAAGCTAAAGGACAAGTAAATCAAACATGGGTAAAAACTTGTTTATAAAACAAACGAGCAAGCTGCAAAGCTATGGTAAATACCTGTAATGACAATAATGGCAATAAAATAAAATAGATAAAATATAAAATAAAAAAAATTCTATTAAAAAAATTAAAACCGTATAAAATAAATAAATAAATAAAATGAAGGCAATAAAACCAGAAAAATATTATATATTATAAAATATTAAACTAAAACACAAAGCCATCGAAGGTTATTAAAGTACAGAGAAACATGCTCTCTCTTGTGCAGTGTAAATTATTTGCAAGCAGCAAGCTAAATTATATAAAAAAAACAACATAAACACGAATTAATTAAAGTATATGCCACATTTCAGTTAATTAATTATCTAATTACCAGCACAAATGCGGGGATAAATGAATGAAGCCAGCCGTGCCTGTGTCTGTGGGAAGAAATGGCGACGCCTACAAGTGGCAGCTTTAACTTGATTGGTCAAAACCTAAGACTCCTATTGGCTGGGGAAAAAATGCGCCAAATAGAAAACCGGAAGTTAAAAAAATGTGTAAAAAAAAAAAAAAAGTGAATAAAGCAGCCCAGGACAGAATACGGTCGCCTGATGCCTGATGCCTGATGGAAGACGACTGATGCCTGATGGAAGACGCCTGATGCCTGATGCCTGATGGAAGACGCCTGATGCCTGATGGAAGACGCCTGATGGAAGACGCCTGATGGCGGAGACCCGATACCTGACAGCCGAAGGAGGAAGTCTGAGGGCGGAGCTGTGATGAATGACGTCTGAGGAGGGAGGCTGCAGAGCGGAGGAGTGACGGCGCATTTGGAGCAGGCGTGACTACAACCGGCAACGATGCGCTATGGAGAAGGCAGAGGACAACGCATGCGTCAAAGGTAATTATGCGCATGATGTCCTAAAATGCGTTCCGTAACAGTGCAGCTGCTTCAGTCTGAGAGGTGAGGCGTGCTTGGATCATGGGCTCTTCTAATTCTAAACTCCGCCCTCCGCCCAGTGCCTGGAGGAGTTAGTGTAGTGCCGGGACCGGAATGAGACGACTGTCACATGGCACAATTTCACTTACGTTCTTTGCTGCTGGCCTGCTTTCAAAGGATGGATCCCAGTGGTGAGTGCTCATGGCAGCGGTGTCATTCTGATCTTCCTAGCTGCCTTGTTTGTGCTGCTGGAACTGTTTGAACTGAAACCTGGGGCCGGGAGCTGGGTTGATTTAGGGAGCAGGTTGGATCGGATGCCATGCAGCCAGGCAAGCTCTACTATGTGTGTCAATTACAGTTTGAGTTTGTGTTTCTCTGTTTGTGTGTGTTTGTTACTGTGTCTGTGTGATTGGTACATTTGCTGCTGTGTGTGTGATGCCAGCTGTGCCCACACTCATGCCCCTTTTCCCACTTCACTTACACAGTGCCCAGGCAATAAACTCACTCTGTTTTACCATCGGCCTGACATTAAAGTTCCAGAAGCAGGTTCTTCTCTCTCCCCACTAGCCCTGGGCCAAGGTTGTAGCTCTCCAGGTGTTGGTGCTGGGAGTTGTAGTTCAATAACATGTGGAGGGAAGCAAGCCAGACAGGCAGGACAGATGTTCGTTCCCTGCAGATTCCCCCCTCCTCCCCCTTCTACCAGACTATCAGCATAGAAAGAATGTAGGGCGGTAAGGATACAAATCACATGTATTGTGGTCCTTTAACCCATTTCCTTGCCTTAATGTGCAAATTTGCAATTGTGCCATTTATACATGGAATTGCCACTGTACCGTCCTATGAGTTCTGGGGGTATTATACATGAAATTCTCCCACTATTATATATGTGCAGAGGGGGGCCCTGAATTTTTTTTGCAGGGGGGCCCTGGCATCCGAAGTTACGCCACTGCATGCATGTATGGTGCGGTGGGGGTTTAATGCTCAGCAAAGCTACAAACCACTGATATCAAGATCCATATTGCCCTTTTATGGGAAAAGGCTGCTGGGCTGTTAACTTGGATGCAAATAAAGAATCAACCTTTTGACAGGCTCATGTGAGTCACAGCCTTGTCTATCTATATTACCCTAAATACATCCATATATCTTCTCTGATCCTATTATACCTTTGTGGAGAATATATTACAGCTGTGTCCATCCAAGTTGACGGGAACATTAGTTCAGCACTGCTCCTGACCACCAAGTTGTACAGTGCTGGAGCCTAATGGATTGGTTCCCAGTAGATATGTGTCATTGCCTATTTACATATGTCATACAAGTTTCTTTTCAGGAGTAGGAATGTGCTGGTGAAGCCTAAAATTGCAGAACAGCAAGAGCTTGAGAAGATACAAGAACTTCAAAAGAATCTCAAGAAAAATGAGCATTCCATGAAAGCTGCCATAACTAGAGCAGGTGTGTACCTGTTGGTGGGAGCGACCCGACTGTGTACAAAATAAGATATACCCTCATACTGTACTCAGAACATTCCTTTTGTATTTATACATATGGTAGGGAGGAGCCATATTTCTTCTCATTTGACCAATGCTGTCTAACTGGTGTAATCCCCCTGTATTGTTCACATCTGTAACACCTCTATTGTTCATAGTCCGGTACTGTTCACACCTGCAAAGCCCTGTACTGTTCACATCTCATTCAAACTGCTGGAGGGCCACCAGTACTGTGAAACACAGTATGAACTGTTCATTTTAAAGTGGTCCTGATAGGTTTCTGTCTCCTGCAGTATTCTGCCTTTCCCATGCTCCCTGTGTCTGCCATACTCTTCCTGCTCTATGATCCTTGTGTGTGCCATACTCTACCTACCCTATGTTCCCTGTGTGTGCCATACTCCACCTGCCCTTTTCCCTACTCTGCTGCCCTACTCTGCCTGTGTGGTGCCCTACTCTGCCTGCCCCATGCTCCCTGTGTGTGCCATACTCTGCCTGCCCCATGCTCCCTGTGTGTGCCATACTCTGCCTGCCCCATGCTCCCTGTGTGTGCCATACTCTGCCTGCCCTATGCTACTTGTGGGACATGAGCCTGGTAGCATTTGTTCTGGGGGTTTGTTAGCATTTGGAAGTTATTAAGGGCTCCTAAGGTATGTAATCATGTACTGTGTTATCCACAGGGGAGGAGGCATATGGATTTAAGGGTATGTCTTAAAATGACTTTAATGTTTCACATAGTCGTGATGAATGATATCACTGCAGTGAGCACCAATCGTTTGTTTTTTTTGTTTTTTGATGTGCTACCACCATGAACTTGCAAATGATCTTAAAAATTCTTGTGGTAACATGGGTGTGATTTAAAGTGGATATGGATTAAACACAGGGAGTGGTCAACACTGGCTTCCATTATCGGCCCTTCACCATGTAGACCAGTAAAACTCAGGGCCTCTGTACCACAGTGGTTTAGTCGGTACAATATGAGGGTATAACTAATTGGCTCTGTGTCTATTGCATGGCTTCACCCCCCCCTTCTGTGTCTCAGGTCAGTCTTTGAATAATGGTGACCCTCCAGTCACAAAACCAGTGGATTTTCTCTGTAAAACCAATGATCAACTTGAGCATGGTTCCAATCAACCTGAGAGAAATGACTGTAACATGGTGAACTTTGTTGCATCACTAAGGAGACACCAACTGCCATCGGTGAGTTTAGCAGTGGGGGGGGGGTTATCATTGGATTTGTTGTGTGGGAGCACAAATGTAATTTACTTGGGCTGTACCCACAGGTTCAGATTCCTAAACGAGGATACACAATCCCAAAACCCTTCAACCTGTCACAGGGAAAAAAACGAAAGCGTGAGGAGGCTTTGGAATCCAGTGCTGAAAAGGTTATAACTTTCTCCAAAAGAACTCCCGCACGTTATTGCCTGCATGGCCACCAGAGGGAGCTTGAGGAAGAGGAGGTGCCTGTTATCAAAGCCACTCGTACGCCACACTACAGGGTCCTATTTAAACCCAAACTTTTAGAAAAGAGACAAGTGGATGTTTGTCCCTTTTCCTTCTTTGAGCGGGACAAGGAGCGGCAGCTGCAGAAAGAGAAGCGATTGGATGAACTTCGCAAAGTGGAAGTGAGTATGGCAAAATAAGGGTGGGATATTCTCACCACAGGGCAGAAATAGGAACATATGCACAGCTGAGTGGTGTGGGTGATGGGCACAGGGTAGATACAGGCATCTATATTGCAGTGCAGTGTGGGTATCATACTTGCAAAGCTCAACTCTGGATCTTTTCCTTGAGGTCTATAAATTCAAGGCTCAGCCTCTGCCACCATTCTATCACATCAGCCCCTTTAAGAAGAAGGTGAGGTTGCCACGCCAGAGCGATTTGAGCTGGAGACATACAATGTGGAGTCAAGTCCTACTTAACCATCCCAACATCCCCAAGCTTCTCAGGCAGGTTTAAGTGCTGATGCAGCTGATGTTCCTGTGTTACCGCCAAATCGAAATTTTCTGGTAGTTGATGCCCTTTTCAAGCCCTGGACTATACACATCCTAATGAACAAACATATGTCCGGTAAATAGTAGCATGAATACAGAGGCATGTTTTTGCCCTGGGGGGTGTTATGTAAATACTAAATATTAATGGTAGGGATGCACCAAATCCACTATTTGGGATTCTGCCCAATGCCTGGTGAAAGATTTGACCAAATACCGAACCAAATCCTAATTTGCATATGCAAATTAGAATCAGGGAAGGAAAAAGAGGAAAACAGATCATCTTCTGTGACGATTTCCCTACCCGTCCTTAATTTATATATGCAAATTAGGATTTGGGTCCGGCCAAGCACAAGGATTCGGCCGAGTCCGGCTGAAAATCCCGGTCAAATCCCGAACCGAATCCTGGATTCGCTGCATCCCTAATTAATGGCCTATTATGCCTTGTAAAAATGGTAAATAAGATAAATATACCTTGTAATAAAATTTAAGTGAACTATTTTCTTGATTCTGTCTGGTACCTTCCATCAGGCTATTGCACATGTTGCCATGTTAGTCATGCAACGTCCAAGGGGGCTTGTATGTTCCGCTGCAGCAAGAGGTCAACCATCTTCTCCACTGTCATCTTATAGTGATCGGCAGTAAGAGCCAAAGAGTTTGGATTTCTAGACTTGACTCCAAAACGGCACATTGAAGAGAATTTGGATGCAGATTTTTCTCCAAATTGGCTAGCAGTCAGGTGTCACTCGGGCAAAGGTTTTTTTCCAACCACTCCCAATCCTTGGTTGCTATGTAATACTGACCCTGAACTGTTTATTTGTACAATTGTGTATTGAGGATTTCATGTCATTACACTGAGGCTGTTTTGGCAATTCTGCTACGTTTCCATGTAAATTGTTATTATATGGCACAATCACCTGTCGCTGCTGAGGTCAGAGCAACAGTAGTTTATGGAATGACTAAATAACCAGCACAGTGTCCAGCAAAATAGAGGCAATGGATAGAACAGGGCATGGGCAAAAAGCTGCAGAGGCCGCATCCTAAGTTCAAAGCAGCTGGAAGGTGTGTGGGACCCCTGATTGGGGCAATCGTCTGGGACAGAACAGTCGTCCGTCACCCTTGGAGATGTATGTACAATTTCAGTATTTCCCTGTTAATAAGAGACTGGTTACACAGATCCTGATGGGAGCTGCTACTAGTTATGCAGAGCCCTTGCAGACAAATGGAGTCTGCTCCTGTATGAATACACTATATATTATAATGACGAGTCCCCCGCAACTCCTTGAGGTGCTGAGGTTACTGAGGATTATTCAAGTAGGGAATGCATATCTTCTCTATGGACAGCTGAAATATCTCAAGTGGTTTCAAATCAAAGTATAAGAGCTCCCAGTAAAACGCCAATATTATCCTAGCCTCCGTTGTGCTTCACTTGTGTGCAGTCTCTAATCCCACGGGGAACTAATCTGTAAATAAATCTCGGGGTGAGGGGCAACTGTACATTCCCAGACGATGGACTCCAATCAGGGGTCCCACACACATTCCAGTTAAACAACAGTGACAGGCAATCGGTTGCACTATATTGGTGAGGGGTGGATAAGGAGAGTGGAACAAGACCTGTTTACAAGAAAAAAAATAGCCAAATCATCAAAATGGCTCCATTGTGTTTGCCATGAAATGCTCCGTAGTTAGGGTTGCCACCTGGCCGGTAAAAATGATGCTTGATGCCAATGTTAATTATATGAAAAAAGAGAAAAAATAGGAAGGGCGGTATTTTTTTCCAGAAAAGGTGGCAACCCTATCCGTAGTATTTATCCTATGGGCTGAATGATGGGTTCAGGGTACAAATATCACATTAAGCAACTGAACTGCAGCCTTGTGCCTTTATATTGTCACAGAACCCCTCGAATATCCTTATAATTTACAGTAGGGTGTTACATTATCCCTATGAGTGATACTCGGATTTCCCAGTGCAACTCCGCCTCTGCATATTAATAGGCTCCATAGGGAAGTTGTTTGTCTAATACAGCAGGTATGGATATGAATTATTTATTTGCCCTCAGGAAATGCCCCACAGCATAAAGAGGAAAGTGTAAATCTTTATTGGTACTGTAGAGAGCACAAAGGCCAACACAGCCACTGGTCTGATCGTTATCCACTAAAAACATTCATATCAGTATATGTTATGAGAATCAATATTGCAGCGTATAGGAAAAAAGTGCACCCCCCATCAGAATTGTGTGTCCATTTAGTAGAATTGGGACCAGACAAGTGATACGAGGGAATCAGGGATGTATCAGTCTGTCTCTCCCAGGAAGGAAACTGTGCCGGGAGGGTGAGAGAGAGGCCCGACTATCCAAATGGGAACCCCCATACTGATAACCCCTAAAGTGCCTGTGAATTAGTCGGCCTTACAAAAACAGCACAGACTACACAGTTACTACAACTGCTAACGATTTATAAAGCTCAATCTTATTCTGCACCTTTGCACAAATTGGGTTCTAATCTAAGTATATCCCAGAAGTCTCTGAGCCAATTTATTTTCTTGCAGTATATTTCTTGCTAGCTGGGGGTACCAAGTGCACACGGGGAGGGGGGAGAGGGGCTGTGCCCCCCCTCTAGCAACTGTGTAGCCTCAAGCGACTGATTAGTCCAACCTATTATGTTAATGACTGAAAGGGAAACTGCTCAGCTTGCTAGATAGGCTAATGTGAGCCTTTTACAGTATGCACTGCTTTTAGCACTTAAAAGGGAAGTAAACCCCTTATTAAAAAACCCTACTCCCCTACCCTACATAGGCCCATCTACATCCCCCCCCCAACCTAGCTGCTACCCTGGGCAAATGCCCCTAAGTTTTCTTCTTCTTCGGTCTTCATTGGGTCTTCTTCTGGCACTTCGCCAATTTCCGTGACTTTCGGCACATGCACAGCTGACAAAAACCCAAGACTGCTCCAACTGCGCATGCGCCGATACGGAACTTGCTTCCCGATGAATACCGAAGAGAAGAAGATGGCTGCCATGAACTCCGATGCTGTGAATCTGCACTAAGGGGTAAGTAAAAAGTTAGGGGCATTTGCCCTGGGGTAGCAGCTAGGCTGGGGGGGACGAGGGACGGGGGTCTATGTAGGGTAGGGTCGGCCCCAGGGATGCATGTGCCTCTGAGGAGTTCGTAGCCTGGTCTTGGTTATGGAGCACTTCGATTTCCAGAACTGCAACTTGGAAATCCTGTACAGCAAACCCAAAGCTACAGAACTCAGATAGAGCAGAACCGGGAACCTCCTCTTTACTATACAGACGTTGATGTTATATGGTTGGAGAGCTGAGGTAAAGATGCCCCACTTACCATCCCCGGTGCTGTGTTCCTGAAGCATCGAACAGTAACCCAGCCAATTTCAGACATTCCCGGGGTCCCCATATCCCACCCCACTTTGCCAGAATGAGCACCCCATCACAGGAGGGTGAGTGTCTGTACCCCCAAGGACAATACCCCATGGGGTACATGCCCCAGATGAGACCTGGCCTCCCAGATGGTAGGGTTATCCCTCCGGAAACTGTCTCTTTCCCATTTAAATTTGAGCAGCCATCCTCCAAGGCCCCGACACTTTGCACTGCCTATGGACCCTCGCATGGTGAGACCACCAGACTCAGTGTACAATGGGAGGAATACGTTTGGCTCCATGATGGACAGTCTGGAGATGGTAGCCATGCAGAGACTTTCATCCCTTGCTGGTCCTCCAAGCTCTGCTTACCCCTCACCTCTAGGGCCCACACCCTATCCACCTCCTGGGGCACCTGGAACAACAAATGGGGGAAGACATTTACCAACCCCTTGCCTTGGATAGAACGCATATAGCTGTTCCAGGAGAGAAAGGTAGGTATTACTTGTGCCTGGCCCATTCTCTATTCATATCTACTTTCAATTAGAGCAATAGAGCTAGATCAACTTGCAGCCAATCAGAGCCCGGAGATTAGAATTCTGGCAAATATAACCTATTAGAGTTGCTAATCATTATATTTGTGTTTTATTTGCAGCTTTGTCACCAGGGGAATCCCAAACTCAAGGCTCCTCCCATGCAAACCCTTCCGCTGAGAGCTGTGAAGATATGGAATTCTCTCCCTGAATCAGTTGTACAGACTGATACATTAGATAGCTTTTAAGAAGGGGTTGGATGGCTTTTTAGCAAGTAAGGGAATACACAGTTATGGAAAACAGCTCATAGTCCAAGTTGATCCAGGGACTAGTCTAATTGCCATTTTGGAGTCAGGAAGGAATTTTTCCCCCTCTAAGGCAAATTGGAGAGGCTTCAGATGGGTTTTTTTTGCCTTCCTCTGGATCAACTGGCAGATAGGTAGTTAATAAAAAAATAAAAAAAAGGTTGAACTCGATGGGCATGTGTCTTTTTTCAACCTTACTTACTATGTTACTATGATGAATGGGGATGTCTGTGGGGATGGGGATTCTCCTGTGCCCCAAGCCCCCTCCAAGCCAAGGAAATCCAGCCAGTGGCACCTTCAGAGATCACGAAAAGCCATGAGGTCTCACAGATGGCACCCAGGATGTTCCTACTGCAGCCAGCCTGGCACCCCACCAGGGCCCAAATAATGCTATGAGCGACAGTGAGTGAATATTTCAAAAGCTATGCAAAAATAAATAATGACAACCAATTGAAAAGTTGGCTTAGAATTAGGTATTCTATAACATACTTAAAGGTGACCCACCCTTTTGCAGGGACACTGTATCCTTAGACATTGTTAGTATCTATAATAATCTGCTTGTCTGTTGTGAGCTCTGAGATGTAGGCATTTTTACCACAAACTAGAGGGCGCCTCTACTCCATTATAATGCTGGTGTTTTTTACCAAATCTGGATCATACAAACCCTTGATCTTTTCATTTCCCAGGGTATTTGGGCCCCTTCTGAACAATAAATAGGGGAGGGGTTTATAGTATTAATATTGGGCTCCGCTGAAACTGAATGTTTTCTTTTGTAATCCCTCTCTTTATCCTTTGTGGTTACCTAATGGAAATACAGGTATGGGACCTGTTATCCAGAATGCTCGGGACCTGGGGTTTTATTGGATAACGGATCTTTATTATATCTCTATTGCAGGTATAGCAGAGATATCCAGTGTGCAGCCCTGTAGCTGTGTGCCTGGGGATGCTGGGAGTGGTAGTCAAACAACAGTTGGAGAGACGCTGCCTGGAAAATATCCCCTATCAGATCCACTAAATCAGATATTTAGTGTAGGTGAAGCTTTAAGGGTAACTTCGCTATATATGATTTGTTTTGTCAGTGATGGGTATAGGGGCACGGTGTTTTGCCTGTGGTATATTTCGAGGGCACTGTGTGGGTGCTAGGATTAATTTTGTTTGTTTTTTCCATCCTGGGCTTTCTTACCCATGTCAAGCTTTAGGATGGGCCTTTCACCTTAATAGATAACATGAGCTTGTCCTGTGACTTTCGTGGTACAATCATGCTTGATGCCCAGAGCTCTGGGGGTGGCACAGAAAGAAGAAAGAGGTGAACATCACCCCTTCTATTATATTGCATAGAAACCCTGAAAAGATATTGACCCTGTGTCTATCAGCCCCATCACTTAATTATTAACCAATGAAATTGCATATCATTACCCATTCTAACAAACCCCCTGCACAAATATTGACCCCGTGTATTTCAGCCCCATGATGTTCATATTAACCAATGAATTCCCAGAGCAGTACCTATTCTAAAAAAACCTGCATAGATATAAAACCATACAGATCTTTAAGACTCTATCAATACCACTGCTGAGTTATATCCCACCCTGCCCTGCACCTGCACATTTCAGCAGCCCCTCCGCAGTATTAAATCACACTATTGGTCCGTTACCTTGATCAGAATGAGGCACAGGAGCACCTTCCCTCCCTCAATATTTGCCATAGAGATTCAAGAAAAACACAGAGACATATTTATGGGGAAACCAGTTCGTGGGAACAGGATTTATTCAAATTAAAAGTCAATTGGGTTCGGGCATCCTTAACAGCTGATGATCCAGAAGAAGGCAAAAACCATAGAGTGCTTCGGCAATCTGCACTAAAGGGAAAAATTCCTTCCTGACTCCAAATGGCAATCGGTATTGCTCCCTGGATCATGGCTTTATATGTATGTTTGAGAGGGAGGGTGCATGTATGTGCATGTGTGAGTGCTTATGTGAGTACTAATGTGGGTGCATGATAAGCGGGTAGGGGTGGGTGCAAGGGTAAGGGGGGGTGAGAGTGAGGGCAAGGGGTGGGGGTAAGAAGAGGGTGGGTGAAAGCAAGGGTAAGGGGCAAGAAGAGGGAGTTCAAGCGAGGGTGGGGGGTGAGAAGAGGGAGTTCAAGCGAGGGTAAGGGGTGGGGGTAAGAGGAGGGGGGTGAAAGTGAGGGTAAGGGGTGGGGGGGTGAGAGGATCGGGTTAAAGCAAGGGTAAGGGGTGGGGGGTGAGAGGAGGGTGTGTTAAAGTGAGGGTAAGGGTTGGGGGTGAGAGTAGGGGGTGAAAGCAAGGGTAAGGTGAGAGGGTGAGAGGAGACGGGTTAAAGTAAGAGTAAGGGGTGGGGGTGAGAGGAGGTGGTGAAAGTGAGG
This sequence comes from Xenopus laevis, assembly GCF_017654675.1. Taxonomy (NCBI): domain Eukaryota; kingdom Metazoa; phylum Chordata; class Amphibia; order Anura; family Pipidae; genus Xenopus; species Xenopus laevis. The sequence continues at coordinate 19,729,106 of NC_054387.1, forward strand.
GTAAGGGTTGGGGGTGAGAGTAGGGGGTGTAAGCAAGGGTAAGGTGAGGGGGTGAGAGGAGACGGGTTAAAGTAAGAGTAAGGGGTGGGGGTGAGAGGAGGGGGGGAGAAAGTGAGGGTAAGGGGTGGAGGGGTGAAAGCCAGGGCAAGGGGTGGAGGGTGAGAGGAGGGGTGAAAGCGAGGGAAAGGGGGTAAAAGTAGGGGAGTGAAAGCGAGGGTAAGGGGTAGTGGGTTAGAGGAGGGGTGAAAGAGAGGGTATTTGGAGGGGGTGAGAGGGGGTGAAAGCGAGGGTAAGGGGTGGGGGTGAAAGAGAGAGTATGGGGAGGGGGTGAAAGCAAAGGGGGGGTAAGAATCGGGCGGTTGAAAGTGAGGGAAAGGGGTGGAGGGGTGAGAGGAGTGGGTGAGAGTGAGGGTAAGTGGTGGGGGACGTGAGAGGAGGGAGATGAGAACCAGGCTAAGGGGGGGTGAGAGAGCAAGGGAAAGAGGTACAGGTTTGAGAGAAGGTGTGAGAGCGAGGGTAAGGAGTGGGGAGGTCAGGGGAGGATGGTGAAAGCAAAGGTAAGGGGTGAGTTGGTGTAAAAAGGTGGGAGCAAGGATAAGAGGTGGGGGGTAAGAGGAGGGCTGAGAGCAAGTATAAGGGGTGAGAGGAGAGTGGTGAAAGTTAGGGGTAGGTGGGTGAGAGGAGGGGTAAGAGCAAGGGTAAGCTGTGGGGTGGCAGTGAGGGAGGATGCATGGGTAAGGGGGGTTTAGAAGAAGGGCAACAATACATGCTAACAATTTTAATCCATGAAACCATGTTACAAAATCAATGTCCACTATCTCCTCTACCTCCGTGTCTTCTATCTCATCCACTCATCCACTACGTCACATCCATGTCCTCTACCTCATCCACTACATCCACCTCCATGTCCTCCACCTCATCCACTACATCCACCTCCATGTCCTCCACCTCATCCACTACGTCTACATCCATGTCCTCTACCCTGTCCACCTTATGGAGGGCCATCTCAACTCCCCACTCTCTACACTCCACTCCCTACTCCCCACTCACCTACTCTCTACACTACACTATCTACTCTCCACAAACCACTCCCCCACTCTCCTCGCCCCCTTCTCTCCCACTATTCCTACTTACCAGCACAGCCTGTACAGATGGAATATATACAAGCAAGGTTGGCTCTCCTAGAAAGAGAAAGGAAGAAGGTGGAATTACTTCTACTGTAACTTTTAGTCATTTTTTATTATTGAAGGTTTTTGATTTATTTAGCATTTTATTCAGCAGCTCAATTTGCATCTTAAGCAATCTGGTAACTAGGGTCCAAATTACCCTAGCAACCTGCCTTTATTTGAATAAGAGACTGGAATATGAATAGGAGAGGGCCTGAATAGAAGGATCAGTAATAAAAAGTAACAATAACAATAAATTAGTAACCTTACAGAGCATTGGTTTTTTAGAAGGGAGTCAGCGACCCCCATTTGAAAGCTGCAAAGAGGGGGAAGAAAAAGCCAAATAATTCTAAAACTATAAAAAATATTGAAAACCAATTGAAAAGTTGCTTAGAATTCACCATTCTATGACATAATAAAAGTTACTTTAACGGTGAACCACCCCTTTATAAAGCACCAACAGATTGATACAGGTTTAGATACAAAGTTACCAAAAACTGATACAAGATGCATATCTCTATTGATGGACAGATGTTGCTGATAATCTGTATGTCTGCACTTGGTACCTGCACATTGTAAATAAAGTCCCCCGATGACAATATTAATAACATTGTCCCCTTTAATATCCCATAAAAAGTCCCCCATGATATACCCCCAACTTACTCCAATAAATTCCTGTCTGGGTCACTGAAAAATCTCTTACAAAATCTTTCTCTAAACTTGTAGCTACTCTCTGTCTCTCCAACAGTCAACTGTCCCAACTGTCACTGCTGTCTGCTCCTCAGGGAGTGAAATGCTGGGGTTGCCAACAGTAACAGTCCCGCCCACTAGGAGCCCCAAATATATCAGAACAGTGTATTGAAACTTAATACATTTAGATAAGTGTGTTCAATTAATGGAATAAAGAGAATCTACAACATACTTTTGGAACTTTTATCCCCCCGCACACACACCCAAATGTAAAACTGTCTACTTTTCCCCGGCATTCATACTATCTCTGGCTCCCATTAGGGTTGCCACCTTTTCTGGAAAAAATTACGAGCCTTCCTACATATTTATCTTTTTTCCCTATTAATAACATTGAGATCGATCATCATTTTTACTGGCCAGGTGGCAACCCTAGCTCCCATCAAGCTGAAACATGAGGCTGCCAACCTCTGTATTGTGTGATATACATGCCAACTCATATCTCTATCCATGGGCAGATGTAGTCTGTATGTCTGTGCTTGGTACCTACACTTTGTAAGTATCCCCTGATAACATTAATAAAATTGTCCCCTAATATCCCATAGAAAAGCCCCCCCATGATATACCCCCAACTTACTCCAATAAATAGTTGCCTGGGTCACTGAAAAATCTCCTGCAAACTCTCTCTCTAAATCACTAGCTCCTCTGTCTCTCCAAATCTCCCAACTGTCACTGCTGTCTGATCCTCAGGGAGTGAAATGCTGGGGTTACTAATAGTAACAGTCCCGCCCACTAGGAGCCCCAAGCATATTATTGGTTAAGAACTCAGAGGGACAGTTAAAAAAAGCAGTGGATGGAAACCTAATAAATTTAGATAGCTTTGTTCAATTAATGGAATGTTAATAACTTTGTCCCCTTTAATATCCAATAGAAAAGCCCCCCATGATATACCCCTAACTTACTCCAATAAATTCCTGCCTGGGTCAGCTGAAAATTCTCTCTCTCTAAACTTGTAGCTACTCTCTGTCTCTCCAACAGTCAACTGTCCCAACTGTCACTGCTGTCTGTTACTCAGGGAGTGAAATGCTGGGGTTGCCAACAGTAACAGTCCCACTCACTAGGAGCCCCAAATATATCAGAACGCAGTTAAAAGAAGCAGTGTATTGAAACTTAATACATTTAGATAAGTGTGTTCAATTAATGGAATAAAGAGAATCTGCAACATACTTTTGGAACTTTTATCCCCCCCCCCACACACACACACAAATATGAAACTGTCTACTTCTCCCCGGCATTCATTCTATCTCTGGCTCCCACAAGCTGAAACATGAGCTGCCAACCTCTGTATTGTGTGATATACATGCCAACTCATATCTCTATCCATGGGCAGATGTTGCTGTTAGTCTGTATGTCTGTGCTTGGTACCTACACTTTGTAAATAAAGTCCCCTGATAACATTAATAACATTGTCCCCTTTAATATCTCATAGAAAAGCTCCCCCATGATATACCCCCAACTTACTCCAATAAATAGCTGCCTGGGTCACTGAAAAATCTCCTGCAAACTCTCTCTCTCTAAATCACTAGCTGCTCTGTCTCTCCAAATCTCCAAACTGTCACTGATGTCTGATCCTCAGGAAGTGAAATGCTGAGGTTGCTAATAGTAACAGTCCCGCCCACTAGGAGCCCCAAGCAGATTATTGGTTAAGAACTCAGAGGGACAGTTAAAACAAGCAGTGGATGGAAACCTATTAATTTAGATAGCTGTGTTAATGGAATATTAATAAGATTGCCCCACATGATATACCCTTAACTTACTCCAATAAATGGCTGCCTGGGTCACTGAAAAATCTCCTGAAAACTAAATCACTAGCTGATCTGTCTCTCCCAATCTCCCAACTCTCACTGCTCACAGTGAAAAGCTGGGGTTGCCAACAGTAACAGTCCCGCCCACTAGGAGCCCCAATCAGAAGCACAGTTAAAAGCATCAATGGCAGAAAACCTACAAATACAGGGAATGGGAAATATAAAAGTGGTATAGGTATAAACTGATTGGTTTACCCAGGTTGAGGTTAGAAGTCTAGAACAGGGGGTTGCAGATCATTTTCTGGATGGAATTGAGCCTTCAACCCCAGTTCTGCAGGGCAGCAGTGCTCCTCATATACACTATATTCATTTCTGATTCATGATGTCAGGGGACAGGGTTAAGCTCACAAGCAAGATATACCCCAGCTAGATGAGCTACATACTGGTATAGAAGCAGCTATTTTCTAGGTTTGCTCATAGCCGATACTTAGACATATGCATACCTCCCAACATTTTGGAAATAAAAAGAGGGACAAAAAAGTTGGCGCATGTAACATGGCAAAATTGTGTTTGACCACGCCTGTTTTTGTGGCCACGCCCCTAATTACCATGTTCATTTTACAAAATTTGCCAGGTTACGAAAGTTTTCAATTTTTACAGTTATTATAGTTTTGCTAATGAAGGTGAATTGCCCTTTAAGCTGTGAGTCTAACTTTTCCCAAGGGACCTGTTATCTTATATTACAATTGCTTATTTGCTTATCTAGAAATTGTTACAAAAGTATCTTATCTTCTGCTGTGGTTGTTCTGGGCTCTCTGCCAAAAGCCGATTAAGGTAGAATCTTTGTTTATTTTTCTGGCTGTTCAGTGCAGAGAAAAATGGGTCTTTCCAGTACAAATGAGGGACTGCAGGTTGAGCTGTCAAAAGAGGGACTATCCCTCTAAAAATGGGACATTTTGGAGGTATGCATATGTAGGTGAGGTTTTTCTAAACCCCAGGGATTGAGTTGGCCAGCTAGGCTGGGTCCTTTTTTCCCAGAGTAGGACCTTTTTTCCCAGAGGGGAACTGAAAGGTTAGGCTCAAGATTAGGCAGAGTTTAGGATTAGGGAGTTGCTGGGAGTAAGAACTCCTTGCCCAGGCCATCTATAACAGCTTATAGTAACAAAGCAAATATTAATATAGCAGCAATAAAATATATCATGCAGAGTCTTGTAACAGGAACAATGGGACAGGGGCCACACTGTGCCACCTAGTGACAGTTTTAGAGCTCCTAAAGGGATATTATTGCAGTAGAACTAGAACTAAGCTGATGAAGAGAATGGATGGTATCCGGTGTGGCCAAATTGGGGTTGTTCATAGTTACATGATAACTATGTATAAATTTACTAGGGGGACCATACAATAAACTCTCTGATGCTTTATTCACCAGTATATCCTTCCAGCAGACACAAGGGACCCACTGAGATTAGATGAAAGGAGATTCCATCTTAACATTTGGGAAGGGTTTGTTACTGTGAGAGCTGTGAAGTTGTGGAATTCTCTCCCAGAATCAGTTGTAATGGCAGATTTATCAGATAGCTTTGAGAAAGGGTGGGATGACTTTTTAGCAAGTGAGAAAATGTAAGGTTACTGACATTAGCTCAGTACAGGTTGATCCAGGGACTGGTCCGATTGCCCCCATATGTAAAAATTCACTAAGTTTTCCCAGGAGCAGTAAACTCTACCTGCTGATTGGTTGCTATGGGTTACTGCCCTGGGCAAACGTAATGCCTTTTATTACATAACCCCATTGGAACCAAGAAGGAATTTAATTCTCTCTCGACTGGAAATAAAAATGGCTCTGGACATTTGGTTTTAACCTCCTTCTGGATCATGTAGCACTTAGGGAGCCTTCATCTGGTTCCTATTGTAACTGCGTTTAGCATTGGTGTTTTGAAATGTAACAAAAAAAATTGTGATTGGTCATTTTTATCACAGGCACTGATTAAACAGAGCTGGATTTCCAGTTCTCAGGCAAGAGTCTTTTTTAAAGGACCAGTAACATCAAATTTTTTTTTTCAAAAATTCGTTAGTACATAACGAAAAAATAACACCAACACAAATTAAAATTTAAAATAGCAAAGCCTTTATTAAGAAATAACTTACAGAAACTCCACTTCCTGTCCTCTTCAGAAACGGCGAAAAGGCGACCATCCTTCCTGCAGCGCTCGATTTGTCCTCCCTGGCTAGCTCCAATATTCTACTGACAGCGTGTGAAGTGAGGTGAAGAGAGTTGAAGCTGCGGATCAAGACCCTGTGGCGCCGACACATGAAGACCTTTCTGCTGTACGAGTGCAAGAAAACCAACTGGTGCAGGCAGCCAAAGATGCAGACAGTTTCCTGGGAGCAAGCGGTTCTCCCTCCACAGGCAGCGGATCGCTGAGGTGTCACCCGGCTGACTGAGAAGAGAACCTGGCAGAGCGACTTCAGGAAAAACTCAGGTTCCGGTTGAGAGACGCAGTCCTGATTCCGGATCTCTGTCCCCATGCCCTCCCGGTTGCACACAGTTGATCCCAGTATGGGACGACGAATGGGACGACAGTAGCTCCACTGCGGCCGAGGAACCAGCTGGTCCGACGTGTGGCAGTTACTCGGGCGGTTACAATGACTACGAAGGCTCCGGCAGCAGCAGATTCCGCTTATCCACCCGCTCCGACCTGCCGCCCAGCCCTTACTCCACCTCCGCCTCCATCGCCTCCTCACAAGCCCCGGGCAAAGGCTCAGCCACGGTCAGCCGCAACCTCAACCGCTTCTCGGCCTTCGTGAAGAGCGGCAGGGAGGCTTTCGTACTGGGGAGGCGGCGGGGTTCGTGCATGACGGGGACAAGCTGTGTCTGGTGCAGGGGCCGGACGGGCCTGAGTGGCAGGAGAATCCCTACCCGTTCCGCTGTAACATAGACAAGCCCACGAAGCAGACCAAGTTCAAGGGCATAAAGAGATACATCTCGTACCGACTCCTCCCCAGTCACACGGGGCTGCAGGTTCACCGCCGCTACAAAAACACTTCGACTGGCTCTATACGCGTCTCCTCTACAAGTTCCCCGTCGTGTCACAGCAGAAAGGTCTTCATGTGTCGGTCCCACAGGGTCTTGATCCGCAGCTTCAACTCTCTTCACCTCACTTCACACGCTGTCAGTAGAATATTGGAGCTAGCCAGGGAGGACAAATCGAGCGCTGCAGGAAGGATGGTCGCCTTTTCTGAAGAGGACAGGAAGTGGAGTTTCTGTAAGGTTATTTCTTAATAAAGGCTTTGCTATTTTAAATTTTAATTTGTGTTGGTGTTATTTTTTCGTTATGTACTAACGAATTTTTGAAAATTTTTTTTTGATGTTACTGGTCCTTTAAGTTCTCTGCCAAACCCCTCACTCTTCTTTGTAGCTTGGGTGCCTCCCTTTCTCGGATTGCTTAGTTGATTGACAAGTCACCAAAGCTCTTTCAGCCAAAATGAAGGCGACGATTTCTGTTCCTCTAGAGGCCCCTGTTCCCATCTAACATGCTTCTCACTACATCTTTAATGCAATACAATTTGTAGTTGTTACTGTACTTCAATGAAAGCCAAGTGCAAAAATACTGCAGTACTTATCTGGGAAGCTGCAGTAGGAATAGAGATGGAGGGATCCCTAATGTGGGGGAACATCTAATGTATATGTCCATACAGCCCTTTAGCTACTTTTTAGCAACCAATAAGAAAATGGGACCATGGACCCTGCATAAAGAGAAAATCTGCATATCAGACTACTAAATGCAGGCCCCCTTTTCTCCCACTTGCAATAGTTCCCCTTTAATCTTTTCTCCTGGTTTTCATAGGGTCTATCATTCATTAGGGATATGTCTTGCCAAAAATACAAGCTGCAAGTGAGACACAGGAGAGAAGCATCCAAAGAGCAACCAGTAGTACAGAGTCCATATCTAAAAAAGCAATATGTGAAATCATTGCTGCTAATCAATGGAGGGAACCTGATACTCATTTAACGTCAGACAATAAATAGAAATAACATGTTAGCACTACAAATACACACAAATATGTGGATAGTAGGCACAAGTCATTTTACAGTACAATAGTTACCATCCCACCCACATAATCCACAACTGAAATACACTCAAGGCTAAGTACAGGGGACTGACCAGGGAAAGGAATCCCTTTTAATGTTGCAGGTTAAAAAACAGGGCCTGATTTACTAAGTAGCACTAATTCCTCCATGTAACAGAGTTGTGTCATATACTGTCAAACCAGACAGAAGGACTTGGTTTATCTGGACAATAATGTTTAGTAGTGAAAGGCTCTGGGAGTAGAATGAGGATCTTCTGGCTTAGACCAAAGATGGGAAAGTCTGGATGTATAAAAACTGTAGGCCTTGAGAAGCGGAAGATCCTGTAGGAAAGGGGCAGGCGGAGTGGGCTAAAAGAGTAAGGAATAAATAGAGTCACACATGCAGGATCTCCAGACCCTTTGTAATAAACAGCAATCCAGTCAAGCTGGGTGCTTGTCCACTGCACATTGATTTCTTTCTCTGCTGTGTATGCCAATATGGGACCCTCAATGGATCTTGGCATCTGCTGAATATCCCAGATTAGGGCCTGATGATCATCGTCATGGTAGAATGGCAACAAGGCAATTCCATGTATAATACCCCAGAATTCATGGTAGAATGGCACAAAGGCAATTCCATGTATAATACCCCAGAATTCATGGTAGAATGGCAAAGAGGCAATTCCATGTATAATACCCCAGAATTCATGGTAGAATTGCAAAGAGGCAATTCCATGTATAATACCCCCCAGAATTCATAGTAGAATAGCAAAGAGGCAATTCCATGTATAATACCCCCAGAATTCATAGAGGAATGGCACAAAGGCAATTTCATGTATAATACCACCAGAATTCATGGTAGAATGGCACAGAGACAATTCTAAGTATAATACCCCCCAGAATTCATATTAGAATGGCACAGAGGCAATTCCATGTATAATACCCCAGAATTCATAGTTGAATGGCACAGAGGCAATTCCATGTATAATACCCCAGAATTCATAGTAGAATGGCACAGAGGCAATTCCATGTATAATAACCCCCATAATTCATTTTAGAATGGCACAGAGGCAATTCCATGTATAATACCCCCAGAATTCATGGTAGAATGGCAAAGAGACAATTCCACAAATACAAGAGTCCTCTGCACTCAACCCATTATCAATATATTTAAGACAAGAGACATTTTGTGCATTCTGCTACTGAAAAATGCCTTACCCTTTAAACAAAACAAGGATTGTTTGTCCATATATTGCAATATATGTAAGCTGGCCAACTACGTCAAAGTCATCCCATATCTGGCCAGTCCTACGCTCAATTTTATCTGATTCATTAAGAATTCTATTGCTTCATTTTACAAAGTGAAGTTTTTACTTACTAGCTGCTTTCAAAGTAAAACTCCCATACTTGGCTGCCCTTTTATTAGACACCAGTGGAATCACCTGACTATAGCTGGGAAGGGTGGGAGCTGTTTTGTCTAAAGGGTAAGGCATTTTTCAGTAGCAGTATGCACAAAATGTCTCTTGTCTTAAATATATTGACAATGGGTTGAGTGCAGAGGACTCTTGTATTTGTCTATATGTATTTTGTGGTCACAGCCTCATTGCCCCCCCGCCTAATGGTTTTAAAAAATAGTGGTGAGCACAACTTTCCCTTGTTTGTTATAGTTATACCGGAGCAGTGACCAGCTCCATGTTGTAGCTCCCACCCTTCCCAGCTATAGTCAGGTGATCCCACTGGTGTCTAATAAAAGGGCAGCCAAGTTTGGGAGTTTTACTTTGAAAGCAGCTAGTAAGTTGCAGGTAAAACTTAGTCCCTTTGTAAAATGTATAATGAAGCAATAGAATTCTTAATGAATCAGATAAAATTGAGCACAGGACTGGCCCGATATGGGATGACTTTGACGTAGTTGGCCAGCTTATATATATTGCAATATAAGGACAAACAATCCCTGTTTTGTTTAAAGGGTAAGGCATTTTTCAGTAGCAGTATGAACAAAATGTCTCTGTCTTAAATATATTGATAATGGGTTGAGTGCAGAGGACTCTTGTATTTTTCTATATGTATTTTGTGGTCACAGCCTCATTGCACCCCCGCCTAATGGTTTTAAAAAATAGGGGTGAGCACAACTTTCCCTTGTTTGTTAAAGAGACAATTCCATGTATAATACCCCCAGAATTCACATTAGAATGGCACGGAGGCAACTCCATGTATAATACCCCCAGAATTCATAGAAGAATCATGGCACATAGGCAATTTTATGTATAAAACCCCCAGAATTCATGTTAAAATGGCACAGAGACAATTATATGTATAATACCCCCCAGAATTCATATTAAAATGGCACAGTGGCAATTCCATGTATAATAGCCCAGAATTCATAGTAGAATGGCACTGAGGCAATTCCATGTATTATACCCCAGAATTAATATTAGAATGGCACAGTGGCAATTCCATGTATAATAGCCCCAGAATTCATAGTAGAATGGCACAGAGGCAATTCCATGTATAATACCCCCAGAATTCACATTAGAATGGCAAAGAGGCAATTCCATGTATAATAGCCCCAGAATTCATAGTAGAATGGCACAGAGGCAATTCCATGTATAATACCCCCAGAATTCATATTAGAATGGCACAGAGGCAATTCCATGTATAATACCCCCCAGAATTCATATTAGAATGGCACAGAGGCAATTCTATGTATAATACCCCCCAGAATTAATATTAGAATGGCACAGAGGCAATTCCATGTATAATACCCCCAGAATTCATATTAGAATGGCACAGAGGCAATTCCATGTATAATACCCCCAGAATTCATATTAGAATGGCACAGAGGCAATCCTATGTATAATACCCCCCAGAATTAATATTAGAATGGCACAGAGGCAATTCCATGTATAATACCCCCCAGAATTCATATTGGAATGAAAAAGAGGCAATTCCATGTATAATACCCTCAGAATTCATAGTAAAATGGCACAGAGTCAATTCCATGTATAATACCCCCCAGAATTAATAGTAGAATGGCATAGTGGCAGATTCACAAATGATACCCACTGAACACTTTTTTTTATGTACAACTGCCTCAGCCAGTGTCGAACTGGCCCACCGGGATACCAGGAAAACTCCCGGGGGGTCCAGGTGTTAGTGGGCCCTCTTGTTTCTAAACATTTGGCCTATTTCATGGTCATTCCCTATTTCTTTTTGGGGGAAAATGCTTAATAATGGGACAATATTGTAAGTATATATAAAAAAGTAGGAAAATAAAGAGGTTGAGTGAGGAGAGGAGGAATAATAGTTTGGAACGGTCCACTGTCTTAGGTTTTTCGGTGAGCCCAAGGTCTAAGGCTTTCTGGTGGTCCTCTGGCATCCCAGTCCAACACTGTCTTCCCTACAGTTGCCCAAAGCACAGGGAGCATGTGCTGGGCCACTGACACTTCTAACAACTTTTAACCTGGTAACGAAGGTATGGAGTGTTTGTGTTATGCTGCATGGGTTGGGTTTGTTTCCTCGTCCGGGATGCTGACTATAGAAGGATATGTGGTGCAGGGGATAGTGGGTGCTGACTGGGTCCTGTAAGGATATAGGATGCAGACTGGGTTATAGAAGGACAGTGTTGAATGGGTTATCTAAGGATATGGGATGCAGCCTGGGTTCTGTAAAGATATGGGGTTCTGACTAGAACTGCAGACCAAGATCAGCCTTAAACTAACAGTAACACCAACAAATTAAAGTGTTTTAAAAGAATAAAAATATAATGTAGTGAAGCCTTGCACTGGTAAAACGGATGTGTTTGCTTTAGAAACACTAATATAATTTATATAAATAAGCTGCTGTGTAGCCATGGAGGCAGCCATTCAAAGCACAGTTTAGATAGATAGATAGATAGATAGATAGATAAATAGATAGATAGATAGATATTATACAATATTGCAATCTTAATATATTGGATAAATACAGACTATTTGTACAGTTTTAGTTTGTTTAGAAAATAATGTTGACCCTGCCTATGTAATGAGATGGTTTATAACAAGGGACCAAGAGCAGATCTGCAGACTGCTGAATACTGGGATTAAAAGAAAAAGGAATATGTGCACTAAAACACTTCTTACAATGTGCAGAAAATACAATTTGAACATCTTACCGTTTTTCCTAGACCGTGATCCCTTTGCAGGTTACTGAACACATCCTGGGTGCTGTAAGGTCTGTTCTGATCATTGAGATATTTCAGAATAATGCTGCTAGCTGATGAGCAAAAAAAAAATAGTTAATTTAAATTTTACCTTGGGCTAGACAAGCTAATTATAGATTTATAGCTGGAAATGGAAAAGACTTTAGGAACAATAGTCAATTACAAGCTTGGTAGCAAGAAAACATTCTCCTTTTAAAGGAGGAAGCAAAATGCAGTTTATGGGCACTAAGTGATGTGCGGGTCAGGGTTTTCCTGACCCACAGCCCACCCTAACCCGCCCTGCTGAAGCCCGCGCCTGCGCTGCTGGGGTCCATTTATAGACCCGCGCCGCCCTGCCGATGACGTCACAAAAGGGGCAGGCCGAGCAGACACAAGACTATAAAACCGGAACCCGAATGCCGGCATTTGCAGGTGGCGGGCAGGGAGAAGCAGGAGAAGAGATCAACCCGCACCCGCCCACGAGGAGCAGTGCGAGGTCGACCCGAACCCGCCCGACCCGATATCGGGTCGGCCCGCACATCACTAATGGGCACCAACTCAGGATCTCAATGAGTACAGCCTTTGAGATGACTTGAGCCCACTCACCCATGCCTGTTATAGACTCAGATGAGGTTCAGGAAGTGAACCATATGGAACTTAAAAGGGATTGTTCACCTTTGACTTAACCTTTAGTATGCTGTAGAGAGTAATATTCTGAGACAATTTGCAACTGGTTTTCATTTTTTTTTATTTGTGGCTTTTGAGTCATTTAGCTTTTTATTCATCAGCTCTACAGTCTGCAATTTCAGCAATCTGGTTGCTAGGATCCAAATTACCCTAGTAACCATGACTTGCTCTGAATAAGAGACTGGCATATGAATTGTGTAGCAATAACAGTAAATGCGTAGCCTTAATTTTTTTAGATGGGGTCAGTGACCCCCTTTTGAGAGCTGGAAAGAGTCAGAGGAAAAAGGCAAATATATTAAAAAAAAAACTATATAAAATAATGAAGATCGGCTGAAAAGTTGCTTAGAACTGACCATTCTATAAAACATATTAAAGTTAGCTTAAAGGTGAAGATCTCCTTTAAGAGAATTACCCTCATATGTAATAAAAGGCACTAAGTTTGCCCAGGAGCAGTAACCCATAGCAGCCAATAAGATGTTTGCTTTTAAACAGGTGACCAGTAAATGCGACCTGCTGATTGGTTGCTATGGGTTACTGCTCCTGGGCAAATTCTAATTACATAACCCCTTAGAGCCCCTTCCTTTAAATGCCACATATACATGTACTTGGAATTTCCTCCAGCAGGCTGAGCTGACTAACATAGGCAGTGGGATCCAACGTTGGTTTGGTTTTCCAGTCTGCAGAACCCTATCAGCAAAGGTGCAATAGTTTGGATCCCTAAATGAGTGGTTCACCTTTAAGTTAACTTTTAGTATGTTATAAAACGGCTTATTCTAGGCAACATTTCAATTGGCCTTCATTTTTTTTATAGCTTTTGAATTATTTGCCTTCTTCTTCTGACCCTTTCCAGCTTTCAAATAGTGGTCACTGACCTCATCTATACATCAAATGCTCTGTAAGGCTACACATTTATTGTGATTGCTACTTTTTATTACTTATATTTCTATTAAGTCCCTCTCCTATTCATATTCACTGTCTTATTCAAATCAATGCCAGGTTGCTAGGGTCATTTAGACCATAGCAACCATATTACTGCAATGGGAAACTGGAAATCAGCTGAATAAAAAGCTAAATAACCCATTAATCACAAATAATAAGAAATAATGAAAAACAATTGCAAAATGTCTCAGAATATCACTCTCTCTACATCATACTAAAAGTTTATTTAAAGGTAAACAACCCCTTTCATCTCCTGGACCAAACATATCAGAAACTGTGGACTTAAGATATAAATATACTAAATTAATACTTGGGAAAGGAGCCAACATATAATGGGAGATTGCAACATTGCAGCCCCAGCAGAGATTGTGAAGCAGGACACATGTTGCCAATGCCACATGCAGAGGAGATTGTGTTGGACACCTTGGGGTCTCTAGTTAGAGAAAGCCCTGGGGATGGCCAGGTTATGTTGTTCCTCCTCCCATGCTGATACCTGATGTACTCCTGATGTATACCTGCTGTACACCAGATGTATACCTGCTGTACTCCTGATGTATACCTGCTGTACTCCTGATGTATATCTGCTGTACTCCTGATGTATACCTGCTGTACTCCTGATGTATATCTGCTGTACTCCTGATGTATACCTGCTGTACTCCTGATGTATACCTGCTGTACTCCTGATGTATACCTGCTGTACTCCTGATGTATACCTGATCTACACCTGATGTACAGCTGATGTATACCTGATCTACACCTGATGTACACCGGATGTACTCCTGATGTACACTGGATGTACTCCTGATGTCTACCTGATGTACTCCTGATGTCTACCTGATGTACTCCTGATGTATACCTGATGTACTCCTAAAACCTGATGTATATACCTAATGTATACCTGCTGTACTCCTGATGTATAGCTGGTGTACTCCTGATGTACACCTGATGTCTACCTGATGTACACCTGATGTCTACCTGATGTATATACCTAATGTATACCTGATGTATACCTGCTGACAGTGCTGAACAACATGTCATATGAGTGTGGGTGAGGTCTGTGTAAATAACAGTGGAGAGGCTGCTGTAAGATCCCATAGACAGATACTGGCCCTGCTGGACTACTTTGGGTCTCTATGTACTTGAAATACCGCGGCTTATTTTATAGACTCCCAGTCCGGATCAAGCTGCTGTGACAAGGAGAGGACAGAAACCTCACTCACCAGCCGCTTCCTTGGACTTGCTCATCTCTAGTAACGCGCCAGATTCCACTAAGTCAGCGGTGTCCTACAACTCTTGAATTCATTTCCCGGCATGCAAGTGTTCGAGCCGAGGCATGAAGCACACGTGACGTCAATACGCCAATGAGCCACAAGGTGGCCCACAAGAGAGGAGTATAACATCCTCAGCGATTAAGTCAGGAGTAAGTGTAACGGGGTTGTTTGTGGTCTGTTCTTGGTTTTTGTATAACAGTATCTGCCGGTGTGTCGTAATACACGCGTGTTCGGAATGTCATTTCTGTATTTCGCCGGCTGCCAATGTATATTTCATGCTTGTTCCGCCAAAATGAGCCACTAGGCGGCAGTGTGACGTTTTGCGTTTAGTTTGCTTTAGCCAATTGCCTGTCTGTACTGAGCGCGGGAGTTTGGGTTGTCCGAGCGGCAGTGTGATAGGCCTGCGTGGTTCCCTCCTCACTTGTGGTGTTAGGCAGGGGGGGCTGTTGTATTCTCTCTCATGTGCTGCTGCTTTATTTGATTTCCCAGCAGTCTCAGTGTACAACTGTCAGTAGCAGCCTTTGTAAGGACTGTGCAGCCCCATATATGTATTAGTGATTATCCTACTTCCTAACACGACCACGCCCCTTTTTATAGCCACACCCCTAATTTCCATATCCATTTTATAAAATTTGGCAGGTTATGAAAGATTGAATTTAGGGATGCACCGAATCCTTCTTGAAAGATTCGCCCGGATACCGAACCAAATCCATAATTTGCATTCGGCCGAATCCTATTGAAAAAGGCCGAATCCTGGATATGGTGCATCCCTAGTTTGAACACATTTCTGGGAGTTTAAGTGCAATGTTTTATTTGTTATTACAGTTTGTTTTGTTTTTTAATTCAGGTAGCGCTTATTGAGCATTTTTTAAAACATACATTGACACGTCTTGCATGTAGAAGAAAAACAATTCTGAAATTGCAGTGAGAATCATCACATTGGCCCAATCCGTACATTTATATCAGAGGTGTATATACATTACGTGGCATTAACATTTCATACTTTTGCTTTGATGGTAACAATCTACATATACATGTCTATCCTACATATATTATTACAAGATACACCTAAAGCTGGCCATAGACGCAAATATCCGATCGTACGAATCAACGTACGATCGGACTTTCCCATCTCCCGACCCTCCACTAACCATTCAGATCAAAGTCCTTACCATTCCGATCAAATAAGAACAGATCACCCAATGTTCTGCCCCTGACAGCAATCGTACGATACTTATGTCTGACAACACTAGTGACAGTCTCCCTCTGAAAATCGTACGATTGGCAATACACGCAGAGATATTATCGGCAGGCGACAGAAATTTTCTAACCTGTCCGATCGACCAAACGACCGATCTCCGACGGACGAAAAATGTCGGGACTCTCCACACGGTCCGAAAATCGTACGAATCCACGATTCGTACGATCGGATCTTTGCGTCTATGGCCAGCTTAAGACCTGTATACTCAACATCCTGGGCCTTGTAGTTCCCAACCAATACGCCAGAATATTTGTCCAAGAAACACTTTTTTTGGCTAAAACATGAATAACGCAAAACTGGAAAAGTAAAACTCCCCCCTAGGGTTTTCTACAATTCTTTACTGGCTGCACAAAGGGGCGGACTGTGACGTCAAAATGGGCGGGCCGTTATGTCAAAAGGGACGGGGCTGTGCCATGGACACTTCAAGAAGCAAAAGAAAAGTTACGTTCCAGGGGATTGGGGGGTAGGTCGAGGAGTCTTTTTAAGCGTATTTCAAATTTACCGGCAGCTGCATTGCCGGTAAATTTTCAATCCCGGCCTTGGCAGGTATTTTACCAGCTAGGCTGGTAAAATACCGGCCGGGTGGCAACCCTAACTCCCCCTGATACCCAAATATGGATAAATACAGTAAACAAAACGTAATCCAACACGATGCGTGACCATAGGGACTTCCGGAACATCATCCTTGGTGGAACCAAGTTTTTAAAAACATATACAGCTTTATTGGTGTATTTAAAATACAAATAGCAGGCAGGGGAATGTGTAGCTTACTTAACGCCTTACTTAATGACTGCTATGTCACTTCATCAGAAGCATGCTGTGGGAATACACTCTGCTCTCTCTCCTCGGGCACAGCGTTACCTTCTCTCTCAGCTGATAAACGAAACGTAACCTGGAACGTATAGTCTACTTTAAAAGAGGCTATATTAGTTCATTTCATAAAATTTGGGATAAATGGCTTGATAAAAACCCCCAGGCTCAGATGAACAATGTCTAATCAACATCATTTATCAGTGGGAGTATACAGGTCTTAGGTGTTCTAGGTAGAGTGACATGCACCAGTTCATCATATGGAGTCTAGTTGGGGTGAGGTATGCCCTATGCAGTACATACAATTGGACCATTCTCAGTCTATAACATATTGAGTCTACCTGAGGGGATTCCATGGTTTCTTGCTATTCCTCATAATATATAATATAATATCCACTGCTGATTCCCATTTATTCCGAAGAGCTTCTAGTGGAGCAGCTCTACTGGCTTGCAACAGTGTAGCATATAAACTAGAAATCAAACCCTTGGTGGATGATCTATTGAGGAGGGTGAGCAGCTTGTTTTCTTGTACCAATATATCTTACGATTTGTTCGTTATCAGCTTCACCCCTATGTATTGAAGCATCTGACTAGCTGGCAATCCTTTGGTTTGTCTCAGATCCCTGAATGAAGATATACCCTGGTCAGACCAGATGTTGCCAATTGATGGGATACCTTTATCAGACCAGATTTTCATATTACCCAATTGGGCCTCTTTGTGAAAGCAGTTGTTATTCCAAAGAGGGGTACGGGGGGTCTGTACACTGCTCTGCAGTAATTCGTTGTGAAGCTGCCCATATTTGTGACGTGTTATTACAGTTTTGCAATTGCCATTTAAGCTGTAAGTCTCAGCTCTCCCAAGAGACCTGCTTATCTTTTTAGTTATAATTGTATCTTTCCTTATCTAAAATAGTTACAAATGTACCTAAGTGCAGGCACTGTGTATTCTGTGCTCTCTCAAAAGCCTCCTATTTAGTTAAGTTTTAGAAAGTTGTTTCTTTTTCTGGCGTCAGTGCTGGAGATCAAAGAGAAAGTCGGGACATTTCAGTAAGAAACCAGAACTGTTCGCTGAGCTGTCAAAATCGGGACTGTCTTGCAGAAAACGGGACAGTTGGGAGGTATGCAAGATTGACATAGCGATCGGCCAATCACCCCATGACATCATCGCCCCACCTCTGGAAAATCAGTGACCCATCCTGTGATTAGGGTTGCCATCTTTTCTGGAAAAAAATACCGGCCTTCTTATATATTTATATTTTTTTCTCTATTAATAACATTGGGATCAACCATCATTTTTACGTAAAAATACCGGCCAGATGGCAACCCTACCCGTGAAATCATCACCCTGGGTGAGTGGTGGGGAAAGGTGGCATCTATAGAAAGTGATCTCCATACTCAAGTATGATTGTTTTTTGAGCAGTGCCCCTAGTTGGCAGTGCAGCATTGGAGAGCTGGTAGGACTGGAACAGTCCAAAATCCCTTGGTGGGACTGGGAGTGCTGGGGTGCCAGTAGCTACTACCTCTATACAATACGATACAATATGCTTGGGATTCTGGTACCTGCTGCTTGTCACTGTATATGATATGCTTGGGTTCCAGTACTCACTGCTACTGTCCAACACGGAACCAATTTTTGAAACCTGGACCTGCAATCCGCATTGTGACCTGACCCACATCTGCCTTATCCCCAACGAAGTGCTGTTGCTGCAAACCAGAATTGGCACCATCAGAAATGGGCGGGGGCAGAAACAAGTTTTTAATTTTTTTTAAATTAAACATATTATGTGAAAACAAAACAATGTACAAGTGCTTTGTACTCCTCTAAATATAGAAGGAATGTGTTAAAAAAAAGTTGTGTTTGGGACTGATTTATTGAGAATGTTTGCGAAATCCCCACCAGGATATGCAGGGGAGTTGGCGGCACTGAGCACACTGCTGTGTAAGATCAGAACCAATCAGCAACTAGGCTGACCTGATAGGGAACTGAAGACTGAATTTGCTTTTGTGACAGCAGTTATCCAGAAAGCTCAAAATTATGGGATGGCCATTGCCCAAAATTCCATTTTAATCAAATAATTCTAAAAAATGATTTCATTTTTCTTTGTAATAGTAAAACAGTAGCTTGTGCTTGACCCTAGCTAAGATTTAATTTACATTTATTGGAGTAAAAACAATCCTATTGGGCTTCTTTAAGGTTTAAACACATTTTTTTTGTATCCATATTACAGAAAGATCCCTTATCCAGAAAAAACCCCAGTTCCCAAGCATTCTGGATAACAGGTCCCATACCTGCGTGAATATATAAATGTTTTGTCTTTTTATTGAATTTATAAAATTGGCTAAAACTTCCACTTGTCTTAATCTTATATCCCACATGTACATGGACAAATGAACATCAAAAAATAAAAACATCAAAAATAAAAACGCAGGGTTTTCTGAACAGTTTGCTTCTGAATATGTATAGGATTACAAAACTATGTGGCATGTAGTGACCCCAAAATGAAAATTCTGCAAACAAACATTTCTAGAGGCACAATAAACATTAAACGGGTGGCTCACCTGTAAGTTAACTTTTAGTATGTTATAGAATGGCTAATTTTGAGCAACTTTTCAATTGGTTGTCATTATTTATTTTTTATAGTTTTAAATTATTGCCTTCTTCTTCGGACTCGTTCCAACTTTCAAATGGGGGTCGCTGACCCCATCTAAAAACAAATGCTCTGTAAGGCTACACTTTTATTGTTATTGGTACTTTTTATTACTCCTTTCTATTCAGTCCCTTTCCTATTCATATTCCAGTCTCTTATTCAAATCAATAGACATTGCTCGGGTAATTTGGACCCTGGCAACAAGATTGCTGACATTGCAAACTGAATAAAAATCTGAATAACTCAGAATATCACTCTGTACATCATACTAAAAGTTAATTTAAAGGTGAGCAACACCTTAAAAAAAAAGTATTATTAATATGTGTTCACAAAGCACTGAATGTGCTGAAACCAAAAGGAATAAAAAAGAAAATATTGCACACTGACATTAGGGGGCAGATTTATCAAGGGTCGAAATGAAAATTCCAATTTTCAAGTTTTTTTATGGCCAAAACTGTCAAATTTGACTAGGGAATTGTTAAAATTGGATTCGAGTTTTTTTACAAATTCAAATTCGATTTTCGAAATTTATCATACACTGGCCCTTTAAGAACTCGAATTCGACTATTCGCCACCTTAACCCTGCCGAATTGCTGTTTAAGCCTATGGGGGACGTCCTGGGATCAATTTGGAGTTGTTTGCTGCCTTCTTTAAAGTCGAGTTTTTTTCAGAGATAAAACTCTAATCAAATTCAATTCGAGTTTGCAGGTCCATCCTATTCACCCGAGTACAAAAAAATTAGATTTTTTTAAAAAAATAAATTGCAGTTGGTCTAATTTTGAGTTCATGGGAGTTTAAAATATCTCCCATGAGCTCCTAGTAGTTAAAATCCAAGTCTGTGTGCAGTGAACATTTTAAAGGCCTAAGCAAGCAGTCAACAGCTGACTATAAGGGTAGAACTACAAGAGCGTCTTCAACGTGAATCTGGCGGATCAGACGTGCTGCGTCAAAATGCAGGCGTCGGATGCGACGGAAAATAAGGTAAGCAATAGTAATGTCGTATGGTAGTCGTGTCGCGTGAACGCTGCGACAAGATCCGACATTTGTATTTCTTACCTTATTTTCCATCGCATGCGACTTGAGGCCTGCGTTTGGCGCATCGCGTCGGATCCGCCAGAATCGCTTTGAAAACGCTTGTGTAGTTCTACCCTAAGTGAAACTTCAATAAAATAGCTAAAAATGCAATTCAAATTAAAACAAGTAAAATAGTTATCACAGAGGGTAATTCTTAGAGGAAAAATAATATATATAGGGTATATGCATGGAAGCTCTTGCTTGTTCCTGTGAAATGGGGCCTTGATGGCGGTAGCTTCTTGATGCTAGGGACCACTCATTCCCCTGTTTTGCCTGTTGTCTAGTACAGGGGTCCCCAACCACCGGGCCGTGGACCGAGCCCAGTGCGCAAAAACAAGGCGGGCCGAATTGGACGCCGGGGCCACTGGTCTAGTAGTAGGGGTTCTGCTCCCCAACACAACACTGCTGCGAATCATAATTACTAATTTGGTAGGCTGAGCCATTTCCTGCACAGATCGTACATTTCTTTCTTATCTGCGGCAACTCAGCAGTTAAACCTATTCGATCTGTGTGTTAAGCTACATTCTTTCATGTATTCCATCAGAATTACTGACAAAATGACCAATCGTTAGAGGAAAGGGTGAGAAAAATGAGTGATACATACATTTCATTACACATGAATGCAACAGTTTAGCTGACTCACTATTTAGCAACATCTGTCTCACTGTCTCAGGATTTTATCTGGGGAGGGTGTAAATATCATCACTGAAGAAACATGACAAACTAAAATCTTCATTTAAACCCCACGGTTTAAAGGGGTGGTTCACCTTTAAGGTAGCTTTTAGTATGTTATAGAATGGCCAATTCTAAGCAACGTTTTAATTGGTTTTGATTATTTTTTTATAGTATAATTATTTGCCATTTTCTTTTGACTCTTTGCAGCTTTCAAATGGGAGTTGCTGACCCCTTATAAATAGTCAATGCTCTGTAAGGCTACAAATGTATTGTTATTGCTAATTTTTATTACTTATCTTTCTATTCAGGCCTCTTTTTCTGTTGAACTGAATAACGTTGAACCCTATGATGCCACCTCAGCTTCAAGGAAACAAAGGAGGCAAAGCTAATAGTCTTTAAGAAACAATGGTGAGGGCATAAAGGTAGATACAAGACACACCAGCACAACATGGATAATTCTAGCAGGATTTGACCTTGCTCGTTTATTTGCGGATGCAACGTTTTGGGGCGTGACCCCTTTCTCAAGCATGAAAGGTATTAATGCTTCCCTCCTCTGCTGTCTAGTATGTATCCAAATCATCTGTAACAACACTAATGCCTGAAATCTGAAGTGGGGTGTTCCCTTAAGACTTGAGTACTGCAATAAAATCGGGAACACCCCACGGGACTTCAGGTATTTTTAAACATTATTTCCCTTTTCTCTATAATAACAAAACAATACATGGTACTAGATCCCAACTAAGATGCAATGCTTCCAAAGTGGAGGCAAAACAAGCCCATTGGGTTTTATTAGTAGACTTTATTTCATATATGGCATAACACCATCTTGCCCAAACTCCAATGAACCATCCTGCCTCTACACTCCCTGACATGACTCATGTTTATGGACCCTTCTAACCCTCCGAAAAATCCTCAGTTGGCCTCTTCCCTATAGAAGGGGACTTGGCTTTGCATAATAACATCACTGTCTGGTAGATCTCTGGGTACTGCAGACATTATTATTTTTTCAGATTTATTACAGCCTATAGTAGACCACTAGAATAATGTTAGTCAAAAATGGTTTGGCCAGTAGAGGGAACCATGACTGCATGTGTTTGTCCTACTGCCTTTCTGTTCCTTTCTTACATGAATGCCCTCGGAATGGTCACTAAGGCCCACGGTATTTCCTCAGCATCCCACCAAGGTGCCACTCCAATAAAATAGAAAGCATAGTCAGTATAGCAAAACCCAAAGAAGGGATAATACATCCCAAACAGCTCTTAATTTAAATTTAATTTAATTAATTTATTGTTTATAGTGCACATTTGTTTGTGTAATAGTCTTATTGTTAGCCATAAATTTATTTTAACGTAATCATTAAATGGGGGGTGAGTGTGGCCATATATTAGAAACGACAAGGTTATAAATTATTGTCTAAATATGATGGGGTTTTTTTAAAGGAGAACTAAAGCCTAACTAAAAAAGTAGCTAGAAATGTTGTACATTATGTTTTGGGCTTCTGTACCAGCCCAAGGCAACCACAGCCCTTTAGCAGGGAAGATCTCCAAAAGATGCCCCAGTAGCTCCCCATCTTCTTTTCTGCTGATTCACTGCACATTCTCTGTGCTGCTGTCCCTTATTTAGCTTAGGGACCGACTCATAATATACAGTACACATAGAATAGAAATGTCACAGTATAAGCTGAATTAATACAGATAATTACTACATGGCAGCACAGGAACCAGTGCAATTAGCATCAGAATTTAATAATCAATCCTGTAGCATCAGCTTATATTGCAGTTCAACTTCATTTTCTGCTGGATAATTTGTGATGACCCCTAAGCTTAGCTTCTCAACAGCTGCTCAGAGCCCACTGAGCATGTGAGTGTCACAGACACTTTCCAAGATGGTGACCCCCTGTGACAAGTTTGAAGTCCTGGATCATTGCTGCTATTGAGAAGCTGAAACTTTAGGCTGGTGCAATAAATTCAGTATATAAAATATGGCATTCTTAGCCATATTAATTTTTAGGGTTTAGTTCTCCTTTAAATGTGCCAAGTAGGGATACACCGAATCCAGGATTCTGCTCAGGATTTGGGCAAATCTGGACAATTGAACACAACAATCTGTTGTTCACAATAGATGCTATGGCTTTGCATTGCAATTCAGCCAGACCTTTTGTGAAGGATTCGATATTTGGCCAAATCAAAGAATTATGTATTTGACGCATGTATTAAAAAGGCATATGCTAAGCATTTGCAGGCCTGCCTATGGACAGTGCTACTGCGCTCTGCACCTTGTACCAAAATGTAATCCGGACAGGTTCAAGAAAGCCTTTCACTCTATGGGGCAGATTCACTAAAGGGCGAAGTGACAAACGCTATAGAAGATTCGCCAGCGTGACGTCATTTCGTTACTAACGGGCGCAGGTGTAACTTCGCTAGCGAAGGAGATAGACTCTAGAGGTAATTTGCTCCCTTACACCTGGTTAAGTTGAGCTCTGGTGAATGGACGTAACTACGCAAATTCACTAAGATGCTGGCAACTTTTTATTTTTCATTTTGTGTAGTGTAATGTATTGGCTGCAACATATACGTCTATTCAACATAACTTCCCACCGTATGCAAATTAGGCAACACTAACGCAACTTTGATTCGCTTGCCGCAGTAACGCTAGCGCAACTTCCCCAGCGTTCGGCTCCCTGGATGCAACGTCGGATTTTAGTGAATTAGTTTTGTCCTGGCGAATCTACGCCTGGCGAGGTGTTGTGATGTGAGCGAAGCAGACGCTAGCGCAAATTCGGCGCTTAGTGAATCTACCCCCGGGTGTGCCTTGAACAGCAGCAAGTACATGGTTTGCTAGTGCCTTGCATCCCCTGCTTTGTTCCTGCATATGTTCCTCCAGCAAGCACTGCAGCCAGGCGTGGCAGCTCCATATGCTGGTATGGGACCTGTTATCCAGAATGCTTGGGACTTGGTATTTTCCAGAAACGGATCTTTCAGTAATTTGGATCTTCATACCTTAACCTGGTAACGAAGGTATGGAGTGTTTGTGTTATGCTGCGTGGGTTGGGTTTGTTTCCTCGTCCGGGATGCTGACTATAGAAGGATGTGGGGTGCAGGGGATAGTGGGTGCTGACTGGGTCCTGTAAGGATATAGGATGCAGACTGGGTTATAGAAGGACAGTGTTGAATGGGTTATCTAAGAATATGGGATGCAGCCTGGGTTCTGTAAAGATATGGGGTTCTGACTAGGATATATATAATGATATGGGGTGCTGACTGGCTTATATAAGGATAGGGGGTGCTGATTGGGACATTTAATGATATGGGTTGCTGACTGGGTTATATAAGGATAGGGGATGCAGACTGAGTACTATAAGGATATGGTGTTGTGACTAGGATATATATAAGGATAGAGGGTGCTGACTGGGTTCTGTAAGCATATGAGATGCAGACTGGGTTATATAAGTATATGGGGTACTGACTGGGTTATTTAAGGGTATGGGTTGCTGACTGGGTTATATAAGGATAGGGGATGCAGACTGGGTTCTGTTAAGATATAGGGTTCTGACTAGGATATACATATAAGTATATGGGGTGCTGACTGGGTCCTGTAAGCATATGGGATGCAGACTGGGTTATATAAGTATATGGGGTACTGACTGGGTTATTTAAGGATATGGGTTGCTGATTGGGACATTTAATGATATGGGTTGCTGACTCGGTTATCTAAGGATATGGGATGCAGCCTGGGTTCTGTAAGGATATGGGGTTCTGACTAGTATATATTTAAGGATATGGGGTGTTGACTGGGTTATATAAGGATATGGGCTGCTGACTGGGTTCTGTAAGCATATGGGATGCAGACTGTCTTATATAAGGATATGGGGTGCAGAGTGGGTTATAGAAGGATAGGGGCTGCTGACTGGGTTACATAAGGATAGTATTGAATGGGTAATATAAGGATAGGGGGTGCTGACTTGGTTCTGTAAGAATATGGGATGCAGACTGGGTTATTTAAGGATATGGGGTGCTGACTGGGTTATTTAAGGATATGGGTTGCTGCTTGGGACATATAATGATAAAGGGTGCTGACTGGGTTATATAAGGATAGTACTGACTCGGTTATATAAGGATATGGGATGCAGACTGTGTTCCGTACGGATATGGGGTTCTGACTAGGATATATATAATGATATGGGGTGCTGACTGGGTTATATAAGCAAATGGGATGCTGACTGGAATATACAAGCATATGGGCTGCTTACTGGCATATACATAAATATGGGGTGCCGACTGGATAATACAGGGATATGGTATTCTGGGTGGGATATTTAGAGTAAACACGTACGAGGGCTATTTCAGGGATGTGTGGAGGGAATAGGAGAATTGCTGGTATAATCCCCTGTCAGTCCCAGTAATGCCCGGTTTGGCATCATCTTCTCACAGGTACAGTGCAATGGTGAGACAGTTTCCTGTAAGTGGCCCAGTTGCTATGGCAGACATGCTGGATCCCTACACCTTTGATGCCCCTTCTACATACATTAACTTTAGTTCTTTCCATGAGGATCACAATGCTGACTCCTGGTTAGGTGAGATTCCTTGGGGATCTAGAATGGGAGGGGCGTAGAGTCAAGTATTGGCTGGGAATTGGGTTCGGGGGATCTGTATATTGAATGTGATGAAGTGTTTGGCATGAGTGCTGCTGGAGGTGCAGACTATCCCCTGGGTGAGCCTTCCCCTGGCTGTTTGAGTGCACCCTTGTTTCATTCTTTGGGTTAGAACTCTCCGTGTGGCAGCCTCTCTAGTGCCTTGACTCCTCCCTCACATTTGCATAGCTCAGATTTTCTTTGCTCAGACTCCCTGAGTTGCTTAACATTTGGGCAGGCTCCCTACACCAACATACTTATATGTTGTAAGGAGGGACTCTATGCGCACCTGTATTGTAGATCCTTTTAGCTGTTAACTCCTGTGTGTGCCATGTCCTTTGTTTCTGATTTCCAGTGCCCACGTGTGCCCTTTATTTTCTAATAGGAGCATTGCTAGGTGCATAGCTGTACCTCTCTCTCTACCTAAACACATCTGGGCCCCTCATCTCATTCTGGAGCTTCCCCTCTTCTGCCATTTTCATTTGTACATTTAGGCCCTCTTGATCTCTGTTGGTTTTCTCTAATAATCCCCACTTGCTCTACCCTACTCTCCAATCCTTATGCTCTTTCCATGTCTTCTCTTTACAGTACTGCTGCCTGCATATAGGACTTACTTGTGTAGGAAGAGCTACCAATACAAAAATAGCCCTGAACCAAGAAATTAAGTTAAAAAAAACTGACACAGCCACTGAGAAATTATCTTCATTCAATTGATGATGCCTTCCAAGGTTGTTTCCATGTCCTACAGCGTGGGAACATCTACTCTATAGTCTGCCCATTCTGATTGGTTACCAAGGATATAAGGGTCACCCCTAATGTCTTTATTGTAACCTAGCTCCAAATGCATGATGTAATTGAGTGTCAGTGGCATGGGCTCCTGGGCTACTTCTCTAATAGTAGTTGTCTGACTTTTAGGTTCAAGCCCCACTTGGAGGTCAGGGCCCTTTGGACATAAGATTTGATATATAAAACATTGGTGAATTGGGAATTCGCCCATAGTTCCAGCAACATAAGTGCTCACTTCCAGACCCCACTCTCTGATCTTCTAGATATTCCTGGAAGCATAAAATCAAATGGGCATTCACCCCCTAACTGGACATCTATCCAAGTGGCTTGGTGGACTTGGCCTGAGGACCAGTTTATACCACATATGTAATCTGTTGCCAATTTTTGTTCTGCAGACAGAGTGACCAATGCACTTAATACTCCCCCAAACCAGAGGCCACGCTTTGAAACTTCTGCTGTGAATTCTGGTAAGTGACAAATAAATGTGTTTCTGCTGGGAGTGTAAGGGACCCCAATGCTGATACAGTGCAGCATGAATATATAAGCATGTTCTAAAGAAGCAGCCTTACAATTGGCAGGGGGCATTAGACTGCTCCAGTTAAACAAGTCTGTTTCCTTTAACAGAACACAAGCGCAAGGTGTTGACAACCCTTTCAAAGGAGGCAGTCTCCAAGAGTACTACACATTTTTGTGATGTGAAATCTCCGTCAATGCGGTAAGTTGTTTTTTTTTGTTTTTTTTTTGGGCTTGGGGACAATGCTGTGTACCTGTGTCACAGTAGTTTGCTTTATCTGTCATATTTTACAGATTCATTAGAAACACTAGACACTGGATGAATAGAATAAGCAGCAGATGTTTTTGATCTTGATTAAGATTATAAGACACCTGTTTAAAGGAACAGTAACATCAAAAAAGTGTTTTAAAGTAATACAAATATAATGCAGTGTTGCCCTGCACTGGTAACACTGCTGTGTTTGCTTCAGAACCACTACTATAGTTTATATAAATTAGGGAGGCACCAAATCCAGGATTGAGTTTGGGATTCGGCCTTTTTCAGCAGGATTCGTATTCGGCCGAATCTATCGCGAAGGATTTGGGGGTTCGGCCGAATCCAAAATAGTGGATTCGGTGCATCCCTAATACAAATAAGCTGCTGTGTAGCAATGGGGGAGTAACCTGAGAAAAGGCTCAGGTTACACAACAGATAGCAAATATACTCTGTAGAACAGGGGTCAGCAACCTTTACTATCAAAAGAGCCATTTTGCCCCCTCTTCCACTAAAGAAAAATAGTCTGGAGCCGCAAAACATAACACAGTTTATAAACTTTTAAAAGTTGTAACCTTTTTTTTAATGTTAACTGTTACAACAACAGAATACAACAAACAGAAGTGCAGTGTGTATGTGTAGGCCTACTTTGAAATAAATTAAACACTGAATAGCCCTATTAAATGCTACTGTTCTCATCTGTTTAATGTGACTTCTGTTTCTGAAGCTCCATGATGATTTTCCCTCTGTTGTCTTGCGTGTCTTGTCTTGAGTGTGTGACCGTGGTAAGGACCATGATGAATCATATTGCTGTGGCTCGGTCTTGCCTGTCACTCCAGGGACGTCTGTACAGCCCTCGCACCTGCTGGCGGCTTCCTGAGTGTGCTACCGCGGTAAGCTGACCGCTAGCTTACCGCGGTCGCACACTCAAGAAGCCGCCAGCAGGTGTGAGGGCTGTATAGATGACATGTCAAGCAAAGCCGCAGGATAAAGAGCCGCATGAGGCTCCGGAGCCTGGGGTTGCCTACCCCTGCTAATGGTGTTATCTGTTATCCACTATTTAACCTGTGCCATATAGCCTTTTTCAATCTCCACCCCAGCAGTTAGTTTATATAAACTATAGTAGTGTTTCTGAAGCAAACAGATCAGTTTTACCAGTGCAGGGCAACAGTACACGATATTTTCATTACTTTAAAACACTTAAATTTTTTGGTGTTACTTAAAGGCCTACATTTCAAACACTTAAAGTGTTCCTGCACTAAAAAGATTATACAATGAGAAGCAGTGGGTACTGGCACACAAGCACTTCTCATTTTGCTGCTCCTTCTGTTGTTCACTTCTCTTTTAAAGGACTAATTTTCCTTTGGCGTTTTCTCTGCTTTTGATTTTTTCTTTCCTCTTTCTGTCCCATGTTTTTTAACACACTCCCTCTTCATATAGGTTCTGCTATGCCATTATTTATCCATCTGTACCCTATTTTTTTTCCTTTAGATAAAGCAGCGTTTTTACATATATTTTGTTTTATGTTTTGAAACCTGTAATGTTTAAGGGGTTGTTTCCTTTCAATACAGTGAAATCCGATTTCTGCTATGCCATGTTATCTTGCTTTTCTCACCTATCCTCATTTCTCCCTCCAACAGATCAACCAGGCTCATGTCCAGGAAGCATCGGGAAAAGCTTCTCATAAAAATGAGAGTCAGATCTTGAGAATGAGCCACCACAGGCTGACTCCCCGCTGTGCAAACTAAAGGGGTATGTATGGCTACTGAAACTTCATCAGCCCCAGTCAGGGCCGCCATTAGAAATCACGGGGCCCCGTACAACAAAATTTTTGGGGCCCCCTGGGCCCCGCCCACACTGACGACCAAGCTCCACCCCATATCCCGCCCACTCCACATCGCAGTTTTAAAGACCACACAGACATCAGCGCTAAAAAAGTAACCCCCCCCCACACAAGTTGTAAAAAGCTATTTATGGTCAGGGCCCCCTTATAAAAAATTGGGGCCCCAAAAAAAAAAATTTAATTTTAAAAAAAAACAAAAAAAAAACATTGGTGGCAGGGGCACCCTTATAAGTTAAAAAAAAAATTGCGGCCCCAAAAAAAAGATTGGTGGCAGGGGCCTATAGAATAATAAAATAATACATTGGTGGCCAGGCGATTAAAAAAAAAAAAAAACACAAACTGGTGTTCAGTAGGATTGAACTCATGGCTTCAGTACTTCAACTTCGCTTACTTTCGTGACCTCGGGTCTTTTCACCGCTTCAGGACTTCAATTTCGGCTCTTTTCGTGACTTCGGGTCTTTGCGCTGCTTCAGGGCTTCGGCTGTTTTCGTGACTTTGGGTCTTTTCGGCGCTTCGTGACTTCGGCTTTTTCCGTGACTTCGGGTCTTTTCGGCGCATCGGCGCATCGGCACTTCTGCATTCGGCACGCAAGAGGCAAGACGTACGGCTCGGGCGCTCGTAAGGGGGGCCCGGATCTTCAAAAAATGCAGCGCTGCCGGGCCCCCCTTCATGCCCGGGCCCGGTACGATTGTCCCCCCTGTCCCCCCCTGATGGCGGCCCTGGCCCCAGTGACTGACCACTTTCCTTCCTGCTGAAGTCTGTAGAAATGTTTGTTACCAGGGGCGATCCTTGCCCCTCTGCCGCCTGAGGCAGCAGCAGTTGCTGCTGCCCCCCTCCCCCGGAAATTCGCTGTTAAAGTACCAGGAGAAGCATTTTTGCTGCCCCTGGTACCTACTGGGGCGCTGCCGCCTGAGGCGACAGCCTCAATTCGCCTCATTGGCGAAGCACCCCTGTTTGTTACCATTCTCTGCTGGGGCCCAGTAACTCAACCTGCTCAGGAAAGAATATCTGTCTCATGCATGCAGTGGCGTAACTACCGAGGAAGCAGACCCCGCAGCCGCGGGGGGGCCCGGGAGTGCAGGGGGCCCGGACGGGGCCTGCTTCCTCAGTAGTATGGGGATACCCGCATACCTCTCAACCGTCCAATTTTTTTACAGCTCAACACGCTGTCCCTTATAGGCACTTTAAATTCCCGATAATCCTGTGCAGCTTGGAAAAAAAACAGTTTCTAAACTGCACGTCACTTGGGGGGCGGAACCTGCAGAGTGTACAGTGCAGCTGCTTCAGTCTGAGAGGTGAGGCGTGCTTGGATCATGGGCTCTTCTAATTCTAAACTCCGCCCTCCGCCCAGTGCCTGGAGGAGTTAGTGTAGTGCCGGGACCGGAATGAGACGACTGTCACATGGCACAATTTCACTTACGTTCTTTGCTGCTGGCCTGCTTTCAAAGGATGGATCCCAGTGGTGAGTGCTCATGGCAGCGGTGTCATTCTGATCTTCCTAGCTGCCTTGTTTGTGCTGCTGGAACTGTTTGAACTGAAACCTGGGGCCGGGAGCTGGGTTGATTTAGGGAGCAGGTTGGATCGGATGCCATGCAGCCAGGCAAGCTCTACTATGTGTGTCAATTACAGTTTGAGCTTGTGTTTCTCTGTTTGTGTGTGTTTGTTACTGTGTCTGTGTGATTGGTACATTTGCTGCTGTGTGTGTGTGATGCCAGCTGTGCCCACACTCATGCCCCTTTTCCCACTTCACTTACACAGTGCCCAGGCAATAAACTCACTCTGTTTTACCATCGGCCTGACATTAAAGTTCCAGAAGCAGGTTCTTCTCTCTCCCCACTAGCCCTGGGCCAAGGTTGTAGCTCTCCAGGTGTTGGTGCTGGGAGTTGTAGTGCAATAACATGTGGAGGGAAGCAAGCCAGACAGGCAGGACAGATGTTCGTTCCCTGCAGATTCCCCCCTCCTCCCCCTTCTACCAGACTATCAGCATAGAAAGAATGTAGGGCGGTAAGGATACAAATCACATGTATTGTGGTCCTTTAACCCATTTCCTTGCCTTAATGTGCAAATTTGCAATTGTGCCATTTATACATGGAATTGCCACTGTACCGTCCTATGAGTTCTGGGGGTATTATACATGAAATTCTCCCACTATTATATATGTGCAGAGGGGGGCCCTGAATTTTTTTTGCAGGGGGGCCCTGGCATCCGAAGTTACGCCACTGCATGCATGTATGGTGCGGTGGGGGTTTAATGCTCAGCAAAGCTACAAACCACTGATATCAAGATCCATATTGCCCTTTTATGGGAAAAGGCTGCTGGGCTGTTAACTTGGATGCAAATAAAGAATCAACCTTTTGACAGGCTCATGTGAGTCACAGCCTTGTCTATCTATATTACCCTAAATACATCCATATATCTTCTCTGATCCTATTATACCTTTGTGGAGAATATATTACAGCTGTGTCCATCCAAGTTGACGGGAACATTAGTTCAGCACTGCTCCTGACCACCAAGTTGTACAGTGCTGGAGCCTAATGGATTGGTTCCCAGTAGATATGTGTCATTGCTAGAGATGTCGCGAACTGTTCGCCGGCGAACTTGTTCGCGCGAACATCGGGTGTTCGCGCTCGCCGGAAGTTCGCGAACGTCGCGCGACGTTCGCCATTTTGGGTTCGCCATTGTTGGCGCTTTTTTTTGCCCTCTCACCCCAGACCAGCAGGTACATGGCAGCCAATCAGGAAGCTCTCCCCTGGACCACTCCCCTTCCCTATAAAAACCGAAGCCCTGCAGCGTTTTTTCACTCTGCCTGTGTGTGCTGAAGAGATAGTGTAGGGAGAGAGCTGCTTTGCTGTTTAGTGACTTCAGGGACAGTTGAAAGGTTGCTGGCTAGTAATCGTTTTGATAACTGCTCTGTTATTGGAGGGACAGAAGTCTGCAGGGGTTTGAGGGACATTTAAGCCTTAGGTAGCTTGCTGGCTAGTAATCTACCTTCTACTTGCAGTGCTCTGTATGTAGCTGCTGTGGCACTGTCCTGCTTCTGATCTCATCTGCTGACTGCTGCAATACAGTAAGTCCTTGTAAGGACTTGCCTTTTATTTATTTTTTTGTTGTTTAAACTATACTACTACTACTACTACTATAAGAGCCCAGTGCTATTAGTCTAGCAGTGTTGGGGAGTGGGACTGGTGTGTATCTGCTGCTCCTAGTAGTTCAGTCAGCACCAACTAATTTTTTTTTAATATTCATATTTTTTTTTCATTTACTTTTTTTTATTTTACTACGCTGTAGTAAGGTATAAGTTGAACCTTTTAAGGCATTATTGCCCTGTAGGCATTTTTGCCCAAATCTGCTATACCCTGATATACCTGATTGACTCCTGATGTATACCTGCTTTACTCCTGATGTATACCTGCTGACTCCTGATGGTATACCTGCTGTACCTCGGATGTATACTGTCAGCTGATTAGTACCTCACTAACCTGAATGTACACCGATACTCACGGAGTACACCGATGACTCTGACAATTCACAAGCTCGAGAACACCGGAGTGTACGAAGAGAACGGCCGAGGTTGATTAACATCAGGTAGGACATCCGCAGTCGCTAATCAGGAAGTACATCCGTGCTACATCAGGCTGTATAGCATCAGGTATACATCAGCCTGTACATCAGGTATACATCCGGAGTACAGCAGTTATACATCAGGAGTACAGCAAGGTTATACATCAGGAGTACAGCCCAGGTATACATCAGGAGTACAGCAGGTATACATCAGGAGTAACAGCCAGATATAGCATCAGGAGTACCAGCAGGTATACATCAGGGTACAGCAGGTATACATCTGGAGTACATCAGGTATCAGCATGGGAGGAGGAACAACATAACCTGGCCATCCCCAGGGCTTTCTCTAACTAGAGACCCCAAGGTGTCCAACACAATCTCCTCTGCATGTGGCATTGGCAACATGTGTCCTGCTTCACAATCTCTGCTGGGGCTGCAATGTTGCAATCTCCCATTATATGTTGGCTCCTTTCCCAAGTATTAATTTAGTATATTTATATCTTAAGTCCACAGTTTCTGATATGTTTGGTCCAGGAGATGAAAGGGGTTGTTTACCTTTAAATAAACTTTTAGTATGATGTAGAGAGAGTGATATTCTGAGACATTTTGCAATTGTTTTTCATTATTTCTTATTATTTGTGATTAATGGGTTATTTAGCTTTTTATTCAGCTGATTTCCAGTTTCCCATTGCAGTAATATGGTTGCTATGGTCTAAATGACCCTAGCAACCTGGCATTGATTTGAATAAGACAGTGAATATGAATAGGAGAGGGACTTAATAGAAATATAAGTAATAAAAAGTAGCAATCACAATAAATGTGTAGCCTTACAGAGCATTTGATGTATAGATGAGGTCAGTGACCACTATTTGAAAGCTGGAAAGGGTCAGAAGAAGAAGGCAAATAATTCAAAAGCTATAAAAAAATGAAGGCCAATTGAAATGTTGCCTAGAATAAGCCGTTTTATAACATACTAAAAGTTAACTTAAAGGTGAACCACTCATTTAGGGATCCAAACTATTGCACCTTTGCTGATAGGGTTCTGCAGACTGGAAAACCAAACCAACGTTGGATCCCACTGCCTATGTTAGTCAGCTCAGCCTGCTGGAGGAAATTCCAAGTACATGTATATGTGGCATTTAAAGGAAGGGGCTCTAAGGGGTTATGTAATTAGAATTTGCCCAGGAGCAGTAACCCATAGCAACCAATCAGCAGGTCGCATTTACTGGTCACCTATTTAAAAGCAAACATCTTATTGGCTGCTATGGGTTACTGCTCCTGGGCAAACTTAGTGCCTTTTATTACATATGAGGGTAATTCTCTTAAAGGAGATCTTCACCTTTAAGATAACTTTAATATGTTTTATAGAATGGTCAGTTCTAAGCAACTTTTCAGCCGATCTTCATTATTTTATATAGTTTTTTTTTAATATATTTGCCTTTTTCTTCTGACTCTTTCCAGCTCTCAAAAGGGGGTCACTGACCCCATCTAAAAAATTAAGGCTACGCATTTACTGTTATTGCTACACAATTCATATGCCAGTCTCTTATTCAGAGCAAGTCATGGTTACTAGGGTAATTTGGATCCTAGCAACCAGATTGCTGAAATTGCAGACTGTAGAGCTGATGAATAAAAAGCTAAATGACTCAAAAGCCACAAATAAAAAAAAATGAAAACCAGTTGCAAATTGTTTTAGAATATTACTCTCTACAGCATACTAAAGGTTAACTCAAAGGTGAACAATCCCTTTTAAGTTCCATATGGTTCACTTCCTGAACCTCATCTGAGTCTATAACAGGCATGGGTGAGTGGGCTCAAGTCATCTCAAAGGCTGTACTCATTGAGATCCTGAGTTGGTGCCCATTAGTGATGTGCGGGCCGACCCGATATCGGGGCGGGTTCGGGTCGACCTCGCACTGCTCCTCGTGGGCGGGTGCGGGTTGATCTCTTCTCCTGCTTCTCCCTGCCCGCCACCTGCAAATGCCGGCATTCGGGTTCCGGTTTTATAGTCTTGTGTCTGCTCGGCCTGCCCCTTTTGTGACGTCATCGGCAGGGCGGCGCGGGTCTATAAAAGGACCCCAGCAGCGCAGGCGCGGGCTTCAGCAGGGCGGGTTAGGGTGGGCTGTGGGTCAGGAAAACCCTGACCCGCACATCACTTAGTGCCCATAAACTGCATTTTGCTTCCTCCTTTAAAAGGAGAATGTTTTCTTGCTACCAAGCTTGTAATTGACTATTGTTCCTAAAGTCTTTTCCATTTCCAGCTATAAATCTATAATTAGCTTGTCTAGCCCAAGGTAAAATTTAAATTAACTATTTTTTTTTTGCTCATCAGCTAGCAGCATTATTCTGAAATATCTCAATGATCAGAACAGACCTTACAGCACCCAGGATGTGTTCAGTAACCTGCAAAGGGATCACGGTCTAGGAAAAACGGTAAGATGTTCAAATTGTATTTTCTGCACATTGTAAGAAGTGTTTTAGTGCACATATTCCTTTTTCTTTTAATCCCAGTATTCAGCAGTCTGCAGATCTGCTCTTGGTCCCTTGTTATAAACCATCTCATTACATAGGCAGGGTGGCAGGCATAGGCAACATTATTTTCTAAACAAACTAAAACTGTACAAATAGTCTGTATTTATCCAATATATTAAGATTGCAATATTGTATAATATCTATCTATCTATCTATCTATCTATCTATCTATCTATCTATCTATCTATCTATCTATCTATCTATCTATCTATCTATCTATCTATCTATCTATCTATCTATCTATCTATCTATCTAAACTGTGCTTTGAATGGCTGCCTCCATGGCTACACAGCAGCTTATTTATATAAATTATATTAGTGTTTCTAAAGCAAACACATCCGTTTTACCAGTGCAAGGCTTCACTACATTATATTTTTATTCTTTTAAAACACTTTAATTTGTTGGTGTTACTGTTAGTTTAAGGCTGATCTTGGTCTGCAGGAAAAAAGCAAGCCAAAAATCAGCCCCTATCCTGGCATCAATCTGCCATGTTTGCCTGCACCCTGCCAACACAATGATTCCGGGTGCAGGCACATGCAACACATTTTGGAGCTGAAACGCTAGCCAGGGCAGTGCAATGATTCTAGGTGCAGGCAATGAATAAGGCTGATGCCAGTGTAGAGCTGATTCCTGGCCTAAAGCTCTCAGGTTATAATACATTATGGTCACCAGATGTGATGCTGCAACTGCCACATACATTTCTCTCATCTTGCCCCAACCTAAATATGTGTTGGAGAAAGTACTCCATACATGTATTGGTGTTTCATTGCTACATTGTGTTGACTGAGTAGCTCTAGTCAAAGTGATTTAGGTTGCACAGCTATATGGGTTGCTGATGCTCATTGTGACTGTCCAGGAGCACCATGTAGATGCAGATTTTGCCCATAACTACTCTGAATAAAGGACTGACAAATTTGAACCTGATTTATTTTTATTTCACTGATTAATACAACATATTGTACATTTTTGTATTTTTACTAACTGGTGTTGGTTCATTCCATGCATTTATGTAATGCAGTATTGCTATCAGTGGCAACTAAAGTCGACAGTTATGCTTTTTGCATTCTAGTGCTGCGGGGTCTGCAGCACTAAAATCCTCCCTCTGGCACTCTGTAAAATAAAATTTTGCGTGCACACCACAGAGAGAGGATGCGCACAAAACGGAGTGGGGGCAGGGTTTGGAGAGGGGGACTGTGCTACTATGCGCTCCAGGCCCCTTCTAAGGTAGGGGGCCTGGCAAGCGCTTGTTACGCCACTGATTGATCCATTTCCTTGTGTCCTAGTTGTTGCCAACGTCGATTATAAGTACAGGTAGATTATAAGTACAGGTATGGGACCCATTATCTAAAAAAGCTCCAAATTACAGCAAGACCATCTCCCATAGACTCCATTTAATTAAATAGTTCCGATTTTTAAAATTGACGTACTTTTTTCTCTGTAATAAAGAAACCATACCTTGTACTTGATCCCAACTAAGATATAATTAATCCATTAGAGGCAAAACAGTCCTATTGGATTTATTTAATGTTTAAATTAATATGAATCAGACTTAATGTATGGAGATCCAAATTATGGAAAGATCCCTTATCTGGAAAACCCCAGATCAAGAGCATTCTGGATAACCAGTCCCATACCTGTACTTTGAAGAATCTATTTGACCTTTCTAAATGATAAAGCACTTTTATCCAAAGGATATAAGGTCTTGCTGTGCCCTCTTAACCTCTTGTATTGGGTGTATTATTGAATGTAAACTGTATGTTCAGCGTTTACACCATTTAATGAACAGTGGAATATGTTGGAGCTTTATAAAAACTTGATAATAATTAAATTGTTAGGCATTCCATATAGATAAAGAAACCCAAGCTACTATTATAAAGCTCATTTTGTGTTCTCCTTTATTTTTGTACAAGGCAGTTGTCAAGACCATGGAGTTGCTGGCTCAAAAAGGGAAGATCAAGGAGAAAGTTTATGGAAAACAGAAAATCTACTTTGCAGATCAGGTAAAGCAATGTAAATTATGTAAAAATGTTAAAGGCTAAGTTATTGTATCTAGCAGCAATAGTATCACTTGAAAGGGGCAAGTTTATTAAGGGTCGAATTGAAAATTCTCAAAAGCTTTTTTGGTCAAAACACTCAAATTCGAATTGTGAATTATCCAAACTCGATTCGA
The DNA here is from genome assembly GCF_017654675.1 of Xenopus laevis. Lineage (NCBI taxonomy): Eukaryota > Metazoa > Chordata > Amphibia > Anura > Pipidae > Xenopus > Xenopus laevis. The sequence continues at coordinate 19,766,662 of NC_054387.1, forward strand.
GTTTCAATTCGAATTTCAAGATTCATCACACTCTGACACTCCAAATTCACCTAAAACCTGGCGAGTTCATGTATAAGTCATGAGAGAGAGGTCCAGGTACCAATGTGGACATTAGTAGCCTTCCTGACATTCAAGTTTTTTTTTTTTCAGAGAAAAAAAACTTTAATCGAGTTTGGTCGAATTCAATCTGAGTTTTTGAGTCGGTAAAATTTGTGTGAGTTTAAGATTTTTATTAAATAACTCCCCAATCAAATTTTGAGTATAATCGAATTTAATAGAATTAAAAAAAAAAAAAAAACTCACATGAATTCGAAATTTTACCTTTAATAAATGTGCCTCCTAGTGTGTGAATGTTGTGTTACTGTGTTTCAGGAGCAGTTTCCAAGCGTTAGTGACTCAGAGCTTAAGGATCTCGATGCCCAAGTCACAGAACTTTCTAGCAAACTGCAGAGTTCTCAGCAGAGCTGCCGCCAGCTGGAGTCAGGTTAGGGGTAAAATGATCACTTTCTACTTAAGGAAAACCTTTACTAAAAATGTGATATACTCATCTTAAATTAACTTTTAGTATGATGTAGAGAGCTTTCTACATCTAAGACAATTTGCAATTGGTTTTCATTTTTTAATATTTGTAGTTTTTGAGTTATTAAGCTTTTTATTCAGCAGCTCTACAGTTTGCAATTCAGCAATCTGGTTGCTAGGGTTCAAATTACCCTAGCAACCATGAATTGAGACTTCAATATGAACAGGAGAGGCCTGAATAGAAACATTACTAACAAAGAGTCACAATAACAATACATTTGTAGCCTTACAGAGCATTTGTTGTATAGATGGAGTCAGTGACCCCCCCCATTTGAAAGCTGGAAAGTCAGAAGAGTAAGGCATATAACTATATAAAAAAAAAAAAAATGAAGGCCAATTGAAAAGTTACTTAGAAATGGCTTACTAAGTTAACTTAAAGGTGAACCACCCTTTTAACCCTTTCCCTGCCAAGAACGTAGGAGCTACGTTCTTTGTTTAAACAGCTGCTTCTCTGCACTTCTGCCAAAATCGAATTGCAGAGAGGCTCTCCTGGCTGCTCATCCCCCTAGACAACGAGCCTAGGGGGCTGCCGATCGGGTCCTGTGATGCGATTGTCGCAGGACCCGACTTCTTACCTAATCCTGGGTGCTGTATGCTGCTCCCCCTGTGCTGCTTCTTCCTGGACCCGACCTCATGTGAAGCTCCACCCACGCACTACCTGCTGTTGATCTCTGTGATCCTAGAATCTGCAGATCTGCTTCTGATTGCTTCTTCTCCAAAAAATGGTGAAATAGAAAAATAGAAGTGCCCTTCTATTTACACAGTTACACACACACACACACACACACATGCAATTACACATACATACATGCATTTACACATACACAGCACACACATAACTAAAGGTCGATTTTTTTTTTTTACATTTTCTGGATTTTTTTTGTATTTTACAGAGTCACATACGTACAGATATACACACACTTATACACTTGTTAGAGCTGTACACACAAGTATACACAAACCCACACTTATAGGATCTTTTTTTTTTTTTTTTTTTTTTTTTTTAGTTCTTCATTTTATCAGTTCCATGTTAGGGAAAAGCCCTTAAAGTGAAAGAGCACAAAAAGTCTAAAAACTGCTTGGCAGTAGATGTTCGCATTTAGGAAAAAATCGTCTGGCAGGGAAAGGGTTAATGTGCCACGCTTTTTTTCACCCCTTACTGGCCATATTTTTATGTCATGTTTAGTAGCAGTTTGTTCGGTATATTACCATTATATAACCTATATCACCCAATATATTATAGTTATGCTGTTAAATGTACAAGGGACAGTGTGCTTGGTCCTCAGCTAAATCATTTCAACAGATTTGTCCTCTTTACTGTATATGTGGGGAAGGGGAACTGTAGGTATTTATGTAATACCCCAGACTGCTGTAGGGAAAGAAGGACGGCAGTATTATGGAGGTGTGATATATAGTGAATAAAGTACCCCCTCTTGTAAAATATAAGGATATTATAAGTTACCGAGGAGTTTCATGACCATATAAAAACACGAGGCCGAAGGCCGAGTGTTTTTATACGGGTCATGGAACTCCGAGGTAACTTCTAATATCCTCATATTTTACAACTGGGGGTACTTTATTTATTATAATACACAAATTTCAGTGAGTCATGTGACAGAAATGACATCAGAACTCACCGTTTATAACTGATGACATCAGAACTCACCGTTTATAAGGATATAATTTACAGGATATTCATGGCTTTTGTGTATTATATTATGATAATAAGGCTTTATTGATAAAAGCTGAGGTGTTGAACCATTGCTTAGAAGCAACATTCCAAACATTGTGGTGTTTGCCTAAAGCAGGGGTTGGCATGTAAGTAGGCTGAGATGGGAAAAGATTGGCTAATGAAAGTCAGAACTTGGTGTAGGGAGCAGTTTTGAGGAAGGTTGGGTGGTTGTCACACTTGCAGGGTTGTGCTGGGAGGGTTGGTGCTAGGCACATTGCTCTTCTGTCTGACAGCCCATAGTTTAGGGTCCTTTCAGCCTTCATTTGTTTTTTTTGGGAGGTTGGTGCTAGACACATAACTCTTCTGTCTGACAACCCATAGTTTAGGGTCTTTTCAGCCTTCATTTGTTTTTTTTTAGTTTGTTATTTATTTTAGCATTTTCATCATCTGAATCTCCTTTTTGTAGAGCTGAAAGATTTGACCAGCTCCTTAACCACAGAGGAGATGCTAAAAGAAGTCTCTTGCTTAAAGGAAGAATGTGACAGACATGAGCACAAACTGACAAACATAAAGTCTGCCACGAATCACGTTACTCCTGCAGAAAAAGAAAAGGTGAGATATGAACTGTACTGCTGTATTATATTTAAACACTTGCCTGACATAAATCAGAAAATCTACAGAAATTGCTGTCAAGCACCCAACACCCAAGCACAACAGGTTGTGGGTTTGTGCTCTGTAGAGATCACTCACTGGCTAACAATACATGGTCCTGCTCACTGAGAGCAAAGGGATAAAGTCGAGCCATTATATTCTGTGAGCTTGGATATATAGTAAGAACTATGGCTGAAACTTGAGCTATAGACATTTGCCACAAGTCATTGGAGCAATCATGAGATTAGATGGTCTCTTAAGCTGGCCATAGACGCAAAAATCCGATCATATGAATCTTCGATTCGTACGATTTTCGGACCATGTGTGGAGAGTCACGTCATTTTTCGTCCGACGGAGATCGGTCATTTGGTCGATCCGACAGGTTAGAAAATTTCTGTCGTCTGCCGATAATATCTCTGCATGTATTGCCGATCATACGATTTTCAGTGGGAGACTGTCGCCAGCTTTGTCGGACATAACTTTCGTATGATTGATGTCAGGGGCAGTACATCGGCTGATCTGTTCTTAACTACTTTATTTGATCTGAATGGTTAGTGGCAGGTCGGGAGATAGGGAAGTCAGATTGCCCGAGGATTCGAACGATCTTTGCATCTATGGCCAGCTTTAGCTCAGCCTTAAAGGGGTGGTTCACCTTTACATTAACTTTTAGTATGTTATGGAATGGTCAGACCTAAACAGCTTTTCAATTGGTCTTCCTTATTATTTTCTAGTTTTTCAATTATTTGCCTTCCTTCTTCTGACTTTTCCAGCTTTCAAATGGGGGGTCATTGACCCCATATCCCAGTCTGTTATCAGTCATGGTTGCTAGGATATTTTTGGACCCTAGCAACCTGATCTGCAGATTGGAGAGCTGCTGAATAAAAAGCTAAATAACTGAAAACATAAATTACAAAAAATTAGAATCCAATTACAAATTGTCTCAGAATATCACTCTCTACTAACTAAAAGTGAACTCAAAGTTTAACAACGCATTTAAGCACAGAGAAGGGAAGATGTGAAGTATAAAGTGTATACAGTATGTAGAATATATGTGAATTTACGTTGTAAAAAAATTGTAGCATGAAAAGGCACTGATTTCCTTTTTCCTTAAATTGCATATTTCTTTTTGTTTACTGGCCTTTTACCCTTTTGTATAAATCTTTGCTTGAATGCAGAAAAATCTAAGCCAGCTTCTGTGGACTGTGGGAAATGTTTAAAAAAAAAAAAACATTCTGACCCATTACAAAATACCCAGAAGCAAAGTGGCTGAAGGTTCAGGAGATCCAGCAAATAAATCTAGCTTGCGCTGGCCATAGACGCAGAGATCCGATTTCGGACTGTGTGTGGAGTCCCGACATTTTTTGTCAAGTGGAGATCAGTCATTTGGTCGATCGACAGGTTAAAAGATTTCTGTTGGCTGCCGATAATATCTCTGCATGTATTGCCGATGTACTGATGATTTTCAGAGTGAGACTGTCACCAGCTTTGTCGGACATAACTTTTGTACGATTGCTGTCCGGGGCAGAACATTGGCTGATCTGTTATTTTACTACTTTATTTGATCAGAACGGTTAGTGGCAGGTCGGGAGATGGGGAAGTCCGATCGTTCGAGGATTCAAACGATCGGATCTTTGAATCTATGGCCAGCTTAAGTCTGTTTTAGCAGCATACTTTTGCACAAAAACTGGCTGTTAAAGGGGATGTAAAGTCAAAAAATGAAATTCCTTTAATGGGTCCACTGTCTAAAAATAAACATATTGACAATATACTTCCATTAAAAATTCTGTACCTTTTTCATAAAAATCATGATTATCTGCGCTCCAGCTCCCCCTTCACTCTCTCTGTGCACAGACTTCAGCCTGCATGAATTCCTCAACATGGCGGGCCAGCCGGTGGCTGCTTTACTTCAAGATAAGAGATACTTCGGGGTAAATTTATCTTTTCGTTCCTAAAGCTGATCTCCATGAATTCATGCAGGCTGAAGTCTGTGCACAGAGAGAGAAGGGGGAGCTGGAGCGCAGATGATCATGATTTTTATGAAAAAGGTTCAGAATTGTTAATGGAAGTATAATTGACAATAGGTTTATTTTTAGACAGTGGACCCGTTAAAGTAATTTCATTTTTTGAATTTACATCCCCTTTAAGCGCCTTTCTTAGATAATTAATTGCTGCATGAAAGACCTCTAGTGGCCAAAAGAGGTAATTAATAAATAAACAAAAAACCCTAAACATGCATCTATGGTAAAAAATCTATCTATTATTACATATCAAAATTCATTAGGCCTCACAGCAAAGCCTAACACGTTTCATGCTTTACCAGCACTTATTCAAAGGCATCAGCACACATCCTTTTGGCCATATAGTGTAACTATAACACACTATAACACACACTCAACATGGTTAATCACTGATGCCTCAGTCTGCTGTTAGGCAAATACAGACACTATTACCCTCCACCAAAGACTGATATTAAAATATTATTTGAAAGTGCCTAGTGGCTCTGTAAATTGGACTTTGTGATCTAAAGTGTAAAGTTTAATGAAGTCAGACAATTTACTCCAGCTCAGCACGATCTTGTGTGTTGATGACTTGAGTCCTCTGTCAAAAGAAACTGCATTTTGTTTCATCTGTTGTGCACACATGGGCTCCTGTATCAGACTTCCTGCCTTCAGCATAAACCTTGCCCTGGGCGTGAGCATGCTCAGTTTGCTCCTATTCCTCCATCCTCTGACAGGAAGTCATGTCACACCAAGCTAATATTGCAGCTGCTATCCTAAACCAACAGAGAGCTTCTATAGCTTTTTACTCAGGTATGGTAAAACATTCTACAGAATAAATATAGCATTCTAGCTAGCATTCTAGCTTGCACTATTGCAGTAAATCTATTGGCAATAAAATTCTTCCGTAGCTTTCTTTCTCCTTTAACTTTAAAAATGGGCAAATAACTATATTATCACTGTTTGTTCTAAAGATCAGAAGCAGACTTGCAAGGTTGTGTGATATAAGGTACAAAGTTTGCTACAGATCAAGTTCCTTATAGCAGCATTTACTGGTCTGGTTGCTATAGCAAAGGGTGATATGGAAACACTGTGGCTCATAGTGAGTTAGGTTGAAAAAAGACACATCCATTAAGTTCAACCTTTTTACTTTTTCTAACCTGCCTAACTGACAGTTGATCCAGAGGAAGGCAAAAAAAACACCTCTCCAATTTGCCTCAGAGGGGGAAAAAATTCCTTCCTGACTCCAAAATGGCAATAGGACCAGTCCCTGGATCAACTTGTAAGATTTCTAGGAACTGATTAAAGGGGTTGTTCACCTTCCAAACACTTTTTTTTTTTTCCGTTCAATTGTTTTCAGATTGTTCCCCAGAAATAAAGACTTTTTTTCAATTGCTTTCTATTTTTTATTTTTTTACCATTTATCCAAAATCTAAGAATAAAGTTGAATGTCTCTGGTGTAAGTCTGGTAGCTCAGTAATTCAGCTGCAGATTCTGAACTGTTACAATTTGGCAACATTTAGTTGATCGATTTCTCAGCAGCATCTCTAGAGTATTAGCAACTATTGTATCAATTGTAACAGCTGCCTGTAATGAAATTCAGGGATTCTGCTGAGCAGGGCCAAAGATAACAAATGTATCAATTCAGAACAGTTTAGAGGGTCAGTGACCCCCCCTCCCAGAGCGGCTGGTGAAAGACGAAACTTTACACTTCAATATTAGAAAAACGGTCACACATAGAAAATAGAAGGTAATTGGAAAAATTATTTATTTCTGGTGAACTATCTGAAACCAACTGAACTGAAATAAGTGTTGGAAGGTGAAAAACCTTTAACAGGGGAAGATGCTAGAGAGGAAATTTAAAGAACGGAGTAATGGCTTCAGTAGACCAGGCAGGGTAGGTAAGGACACATTAGGGTTACATGCAGTTGCTTGATATATGGTGAGATGGATCATTCTTAATGGTATACAGTGAGTTGGTATTTATTTGTATTTTAGGAGTATTTCTTTTTTGCTAAACCATTACTGTCATTCTCAGGTCTACGGTGAGCGAAAACATTTCTGCAAAGAATGGAAAAAGAGAAAACGGATGGTAAGGTGGAGAACTCCCTAATTCCCATGCACTGGCAGCTGTATGTCTTTATTTAAAGGCAGATATGATCAAACATGAAATAAATAAGCAATTTTTGAATCTATTTTTTTTACTATAAGTATAGCTTCACATCTCTAAGGAAACAACCAGATAAATATTGTATATACTAGGGATGCACCGAATCCACTATTTTGAATTCGGCCGAACCCCCGAATCCTTCACGAGGAATTCGGCCAAATACCAAACCGAATCCTAATTTGAATATGCAAATTAGGGGTGGGAAGGGAAAAAAATATTTACTTCCTTGTTTTGTGACAAAAAGTCACGTGATTTCCCTCTCCGCCCCTAATTTGCATATGCAAATTAGGATTCGGTTCAGCCGGACAGAAGGATTCGGCCAAATCCTGCTGAAAAAGGCCGAATCCTGGATTCGGTGCATCCCTAGTATATACAGTAGCGATGCACCGAATCCACCTTTTTGGATTTGGCCGAATACCGAACCGGATCCTAATTTGCATATGCAAATTTGCTAGGAGCCTAATTAGTTGCATCAATGTGGCAGACGTTTTCCTGACTAGGAATTTTTAAAGGAATTGAGGAGGAGAAAGTAGGACCACTTGCTTCACACAAGGAGCAATCCATTATTTCCTGGGATGTTTCCACATTAACTTTGCCTTCCCATAACCCCCAGCAGCCAGGTACTGGGACAGGCGGGGATAGAACGGAAAGCAAACAGGAACCCGTAACAGTCAGAACTGTCAGTAGAGAAATGAAAAAGCCCATTACTCCTTTAAGTGATACAGAAGAGATTGTACAGCACAGGTTGTATGAGCACTGTAATCATTACTGTTATTTTCACATGATACCAAAGGAAGGATATACTGTTTATTATAGTAAAATTACATTTCCTTTTTACATGTGCTCAGGAAGGGTTTCTGCTTCGGTTTTAAATCACAGTGAATGTATATTTTTTTTTTTCCTTTTAAGGCAACAGACATTTTTGATGCAATTCTTGAAGGATATCCCAAAAGCAAGAAGCAGTTTTTTGTAAGTAATGAAAGAAAAAAAGTGCTGTACTTTGTTCTGCTTCATTTCAACCAAAAAAAAGATAACAGGGCTCATTACAGTCACTTGGGGCACCACAAGGCTCTAAAATAGCCAAATAAGAGGCACCTATTTGTGTGAAATGTAATCCAGGTATAGGATCTTCTATCGGAAAACCCATTATCCAGAACGCTTCAAATAATCCAATTTTTTTTAAATGATTTGCTTTTTCTTTGTAATAATAAAACAGTTCCTTGTATCCTTGATCCCAACTAAGATATAATTAATCATTATTGGAGACAGAACCAACCTATGGGTTTATTTAATGTTTAAATGATTTTCAAGTAGACTAAAGTATGAAGATCCAAATTAAAGAAAGATCCGTTATCCGGAAACTCCAGGTCCCAAGCATTCTGGATAACAAGTTCCATACCTGTAACTCAAACTAATCTTTACATGTCTGGGATTTGTTACAATTGAAAGTAATGTTGCACTGTATTCAAAAACATAATGAATTGTGGCAGTTTATTTTCAATTTGTTCTCCTTTAGTAAATGCGTCCTAATATCAACCATAGACAGTAAGGGGGTTATTTACTAAACCTTGAGTTATTTTTGGCAAAAACTCTAATTTTTCATGAGAAAAAAAAACTTTAATTTTTAGAGATTTATTATACCCCGATGCTGCAAAAAGCCAAAAAAAAAATGAAAATCTGCTTATCTGAGACCTGTTGAGTTCCTGTATAAGTCAATAGGAGAGGCACCTATCCCAATTTGAAGTTATTGTGGTCTGTGCTGGGTTTAGCCCGAAAATTCGATTTTCTGGGCAAAAAATTGGGCTTTTCGTGAGAAAGCCCATAAAAACATACAATTTAGGTTGTCACTTATTATTAATAAATAAGTTAAAATTGGGCAAGAGCGTTTGGTCGAGCTTTTTTTACTGGGACAGTGAGATAAATTTTGGATTTTAGTAAATAACCCCCGTAAATGTGGATATATACTGTGGTCTCTCTCTTGTTGTGCATTTATATCTTATTACTTACTTTTCGCCACCTACTCAAGATGGCCATACGTGAGGTTTACCCACATGGAAAGCCATTATCCGGAAAGCTCTGTATTACAGAAAGGCTGTCTCCCATAGGCTCCATTATAATCAAATAATCCAAATTATTTAAAATGATTACCCTTTTCTCTGCAATATTAAAACAGTACCTGGTACTTGATCCCAACTAAGATATAATTAATCCTTATTGGAAGAAAAATCAACTGATTGAGTTGATTTTTTAGGAGACTTAGGGTAAGGGCACATGGGGAGATTTAGTCGCCTGGAGACTGATCGCCTCTTCTTCTGGGCGTCAATTTTCCCAATCTGCCTTCCCGCTGGCTGTAATGAGAAACTGCACTTGCGTCACTTTGTTTTCCGTAGTCCTCACGATTAAACTTAAGCGAATTCGGAAATTGAAGTGCCGTGAGAGCCATGCTACTGGCGATTTTTCATTCTTGCAGGGGAAAAGCAGTTCAGGGAAATTAGTCACCCCAATGAAGAGGCAATTAGTTGCCGGGCGACTTAATCTTACCGAATCTCCCATTGTGACCTTACCATTGGTATGCAGATCCAAATTACAGTAACATCCGTTATCCGAAAAAAAAAAAAACAGGTCCCGAGCATTCTGTATAACAGGTCCCATACCTGTACTGCCAGCCATGATGGCAGGGGCTCCAGCAGGGGGGTTACAGCAGTCAGGGGCCCCACGTTGGAAAAGTGTAATTTGTGTGCGCAAATGGGGTGAGACTTCAGACACAAGATTAGGCAGTAAAGGGCATTTACACACGGGCGTTTTTACCTGCGCTCCCCTGCATTGCGATGTCTTTTGTTCAGCCGCAGGAGTAGACGCATTCAATTATTTTCACCAAACACAGGTTGGAACGCAGCATGTTGCATTTCACCTGCGTTCGGCTCATACATGCGTCTGTGTGAGTACAGTTCTCTTCAAAATAATTGACTGCGTCTACTGCGCTCCCCTGCGGCTGAAGGAAGAAAGCACAACGCAGGGGAGCGCAGGTAAAAATGCCTGTGTGTAAGGGTCCTTACACCATCCCCTTTTATTAGGGGTGGAAAACATATCTATTGTATACCAAGGACAATGAAAAAAAGTCTGTGTATCCAATTAACCAGAAATCTGCTTTACAGGAGGAAGTTGGAGTTGAGACAGATGAAGACTGCAATGTGACCGTGCCAGATGTGTGATTCTTACATCATTTGGACAGTATGAACAAAGTTGTACTGAAAAGATTCAGGGAGTCTGGAACACATAAACGTGTCTTATAGCGAAGACTTGCAATGGAAACCATTAATGCACAAGAGCGTTTATTCTTCCTGATCATTACTGCACACATTTATCCAGATAGTTGTATTGGAATTGGCTGCTTGTAAGCAGAAGTCTCATTGTTTGTTTGTAGCCCATGAAGACAACAGAACTGGCTGAAAGTTATACGTGAGTTTCATGTGGGTAATACAGCCAGCTGATACGCCAAATATCCGGTGTGAGTATCCGCTGTATCCCAAATATCTGCTGTATCACAGAGAAAGATGTTCCTTGCATCAGTTAATAAGGGAAAGTTATGTTTGATATCACTGTTAATGTATATTGCACTGAAGCAAGTGCTACAATTGACAATTAAATATTTTTTTTCTCAACGACAATACTGTGGAATCCGCTCATTTTATATCATTTGTTTTATTTCTGCTAGCAGTTATTTTGAGTAGAAAAATGGAGCAGATGAGTTTCACTTGCAGCAGATAAAAATGGCTCTTTTAATTGGACAATTGTTTAACATAAGTCCGATAAATAAGGCACTTTAACTGCAACAATAGGCAAAACATAAAATATCTATTGGTTTTTAATTTGTTGCGGTAAAGAGGTGGGAGCATGAAGTTGCCGGTGCCCTTATCTGAAAGCCCCACAGACTGCAGTTGAGGGAAGAGACAGGTTTATTTATAGAGTTAAAAGGGTGATTTAACCTTTGATATGTTCTAGAATGATGAATTCTAAGCAACTTTTCAATTGATCTTCATTTTTTTTTAAATAGCATTTGTATTATTTGCCTTCTGACTCTTAACAGCTTTCAGATGAGGGTCACTGACCCTCTGTAAGGTTACAAATGTACAAATGTTATTGCTACTTTTTATTACTCGTCTTTCTATTCAGGCCTCTCCTCATATTCCAGTCTCTTATTCAAATCAATGCATGGTTGCTAAGGTCATTTTGACCCTAGCAACCAGATTGCTGAATTTGCAAACTGGAGAGCTGCTGAATAAAATGCTAATTAACTCAAAAACCTCAAATAATAGAAAATGAAGACCAATTACAAATTGTCTCAGCCCTCTCTTCATCAAACTAAAAGTTATCTCAAAGGTGAACAACCCAATGCTGCACTGGGTGTTTAGGTTGCGTTGTTTCTGCCAGTCTTTAAAATTGCTGGAGCCATGCTAGATTAGTAGTCTCCAATGTTTTAAATGGTCAGGACTGCAGACACAAGAATTTCACTGGCACTCGAAGGTTCTTTCAAGCAGGTACAAGCCCTTTCTGAGTTTATTTTGCGAAAGTCTGCAGACAGGCCATTTGAACACCTAGACTCTGATTTACTGGGCTCCTGCTGCCTGAAGTAGCAGCCCTGATGCTGTCCTCCTCTCCCTTTCTGTACTCAAAACGTTAGTGTCGGAGCAAATCAAAGGAAGGCTGCATTACAATTTCAGCGAATTCTATTGTTCTCAGGGTTGGACTGGGTCGGTGGGACACTGGGGAAAACCCCAGTGGGTCTGCTAGCCCAGATCCACTCCCTACAGCTTACATGAGCTTCTTCCTGGCCTCTCCCAGCCCAATCACAGCTGAAATAATGTGCATCAGCGTATGTAGAAAGTATGCACTTTGGGGGGCCAGGGCAGTCTGACACGGTCTATACTCTGCACTAGCAGAATCTAATTTTCATTTTAAAAAACATCATAGGAAAGTGTACGTATCAAGTAAATTCTGCACCCGGAATTGTTCCCCTCAAAGCCGCCCCCGCAAACCTGCGTTCACCCGACCCTCCTAAATGATCTGAACCGTTTCAGTGATGCAGGGATGGGGGCGGTGCGATGCTTCCATAGACTGATTACGAATCAAAACAGGAATTCTGCCTATGGAAGCTCAGCCCCCAGCGTCACTGAAGCAACGTGGAAGAACCGTTGGTAGTGTCAGCTGGTCGGTTGCACACAGGTTCGGGGGGCTTTGCGGGGAACGTTTACGGGTGCAGCATTTACTTACACGTTCCTATGATTTTTATAGGAACGTGTCAGTATCACTTTAAGTTTGACTCTTTCTGCCACCCCTGGTAACAAGCTGCTCACAGACTCTGACCACAGAGCCACACGGTTGTCATTTGTGTAGAATGCAGTTCGTCATTGTCTTGATGAAATAAGCAAAGCCTTCCTTTAAAAAGATGATGTCTTGGTGACGGCACATGTTAACAAAACCTGTACGTATCGGCCAGCATTAAAATACCACAGAGAATGGTCTACTTTCTGTGAGTATAAGGGTGGAACTCCACGAGCGATTTTCGTTGGATTGATGCCCGGCGACAAAACACAGCGCGACCAGTCGGATGGAGTCACACGCGTGAAGATATAATTGGACTGAATGAAAAGTCGGAGGTAACAACTATGCGGTCCGACTGTCTGGTGAAGACGCTGCTTTCTGCGTCCACATCCGACAGTCGTGTCGCGTCGGATGTAATGTAGAATCTTGACACCTGCGTCTCCATCAGACGAAAAACGCTTGTGGAGTTCTACCCTAAGGGTCAGTGCACACAGGCAGGTTCGGGGAGATTAGTCACCCGGCGACAAATCTCTTCTTCCTGAACTGCCTCCCCGCCGGCAAAAATGTAAATAGCCAGTGGAAGGCACTTCCTCTCGAGGAAACTTCGGGTGACTTCGCAAAACGAATCCCTTCAAGTGCCACCCCGCCGGTGATTTACATTTTAGCTGGCGGGAAGGCAGTTCGGGGAGATAAGTCGCCCTGAAGAAGAGATTTGCGACTAATCTCCCTGAATCTGCCTGTGTTCCCTGACCCTAAAGGTCCCCATAGACGCAAAGATTTCTCTTGCCAAACGACCGATTTTAGCGAAGTCCGACCAATCCTTCGAAATTATCGTGCGGTTTGTGGGATTCGAACGATCAAACATCTTGCGATTTTTTTCAGCCGACATCTGTCAGGAAAATGATCGGCCATGTTAAAAAAATCTTTGTCGGCCCCAGTGCAATCTATCTATGTTTGCAGGGACAAGCAGGCAGCTCCCCTTTGTTTTCCTGGCAAATTGGTTTTTTTAGTTGATGGTCAAATTAGGGGTGGCAAGTGGAAAACCTTTTTTTACTAGTTTTGTGACAAAAAGATCATGCGCTTTCCCTCCTTGCCCCTAATTTGCATTTGCATCGGTTTGGCCAGGCTGAAGGATTCAGCCGAAATCCAAAAATTGCTGAAAAAGGCCAAATCCCTAACCGAATCCTGGATTTGGTGCATCCCTACTAACCAGTAACTTATGTGTCCCTTTAAAGGCTGCTACAGACAGTCGTGCCCTGAGATTGCTGGGATATCTAATGAAGCAGCTGCATCTGCCTCACTGTCTAACACAACAACACAATTCAGTCAGTACAGTCATTCAGCCAACTAAACGTGTAACGTCACACCGCCACCTAGTGGTTCAAACCTGAAACCATAAAATAATTCTAAGACCACATTACCAGTGGTAACAATCCATATACGCGTTTATTCCGCCACTCTGAATAGTTATAAAACCCGAGAACCGAATATACACAACCCCGTTATACTGACGCCTGTCTGTGCCCTATGTCAGACGCTCCTGAGCGCTATCTTCTGGCTATCACGTGTGGTCACTTTTGCATGCCGGGAAATATCTTTTCGAGTTGCCGGACGAGAAGCCTTTTCCAAAGTCGAGTGGCTGGCTATGAATCCCACGATGCACCGCGCTGACTTAAAAGTCCAAACTCTGAGCTGCTTAGAAAGGATGTCATGAGACTGCGGCGCGTATCAGTGTTGTGGGGGCAGCTGCAGTTGGCGGCGAAGAGGAACACTGCCAGATATTCCTTTTGTCTCAGAAAGGTATATAGCCACGCAATAATCTCTGCACTGCTGGATCTGACTCCTGATTCAGAAGAACTGCTACAGTGTTTCAAGAGTCAGAACCAGGGAGGAGAAAGGGATCCACAAACACAGCTTTCTATAGCCATCACTTTTACAATTATAAGGCTGGGAATGTATGCATTAACATTATAAACTCTCATGTGCTGTATACAGGGGTTCTTCGCCAATGAGGCGAGTTGAGGCTGTCGCCTCAGGCGGCAGCACCCTACTAGGTACCAGGGGCAGCAAAAAGCGAATTTCCGGGGGAGGGGGGGCAGCAGCAACTGCTGCTGTCTCAGGCGGCGGAGTGGCCAGGATCGCCCCTGGCTGTATACAGTATATATATAGATAATATGTGGATTTTATCCTTTTATCATGTAGATGTATACGTCCACAGAAGCGGCATCAGCAGCCAAACAACGGGTGGTGGATCTGCGCAGCGATACGGTGACAAAACCCTGCAAGGAAATGCGCCGAGCCATGGCAGAGGCAGAGGTTGGAGATGATGTGTTTGGAGAGGATCCTACTGTGAATGGTGAGGGCAGTAACTGCCACAGGTTGAGGGCAGCAGAGAAAACCTGGCAGCATGTCACCAACGCTCTTGTCTTATTCTGCAGAGATCCAGCGACAAGCTGCTCAACTGCTTGGAACAGAGGATGCCCTTTTTGTTAGCTCTGGTACAATGGGAAACCTAATTTCAGGTACCGTAATTATCAAGCTTTATACAGAGGCGTAAAAGAGTATTAGCTGGGTGACAACCTTATAGTCTAACCACTGGCATTTACTCATGAAAAGTTGTATCTCATTACAGTCATGTGTCACTGCAGTTTCAGAGGAGCGGAAGCCTTGATTGGAGATGAGTCTCACACTTATATATATGAGCAAGGTGGAATAGCACAGGTAAGATGCACCTCACTGGCCCAGTATTTTAGGGCATGTTGCATGTATGCATCCTATGTGCATCCGGCATCTGTTTGCGACTAGTGTGAAACAGCAGGGCACTGTATTGCTTTAAATACAAATGGGTGGCACGTAGGGTCGCCACCTGGCCAGTATTTTACCGGCCTGGCCGGTAAAAATGATGGTTGATCCCAATGTTATTAATAGAAAAAAAAGATAAATATATAGGAAGGCCGGTATTTTTTTCCAGAAAAGGTGGCAACCCTAGTGGCACAGCAAACGCATGCAGCAATAATTATACACTTCAGAGATCTGGACTTTCTGTATGACGATTGCTTTGCTGACTAGATTGCAGGAGTCTTTTCTCGGCCTGTGCGGACGCTGAATGATGGGCGCCTGGATCTGCAGGATTTGGAGAGCAAGATCCAGCATGGCTTTCCTGATGCTCACTTTGGAAAAACCCAGCTCATCTGCCTGGAAAATAGCCATAACCGGATGGGTGGGCGTGTCCTGCCTTTGTCATACATGAAGGAGGTGAGTATAACCTTTAGGGATGCACTGAATCCACTATTTTGGATTCGGCCGAACACCCGAATCCTTTGCGAGAGATTCGGCCGAATACCGAACCGAATCCCTAATTTGCATATGCAAATTAGGGGTGGGAAGGGGAAAACATTTTTTACTTCCTTGTTTTGTGACAAAACAAAAACAAATTAGGATTCAGATTGGCCGAATTCTGCTGAAAAAGGCCGAATCCCGAAACAAATCCTGGATTCGGTGCATCCCTAATAACCTTATACCTGTCGCTGTCATGCAGCTAAAAAATAGAGCCTGTTGTATTGCTTATAGGAGAACTAAAGTTAATGTGATTAAAATTGAACTCCCAATACCCTGGATCTGTGATCCTATTCACTAAAAACTGCACCGGCGCAGGGTATTTCTGCAGCGAATCCTTGTTGTCATTGTCTTCAGATTCTTCTATTTTCTTTTCATTCTTGTTCGGACAGGCGCATCCTCAGTAAAGTAATAGTCAAACATAGGAGCAAAAATCCGGCTTTTTTACGCTAGTGGGCATGCACATTTCTGTGCCCAGAGAAGAGAGACTGTGCCGTAGAACAACTGCAGAAATACCCCCTGTTTTCCAATAACAGGATCATGGGCTTGGGGTATCATGCAAGCTATTACAATCACTGGGGGTGCCCTAAGATTTGGCAACCCGCAATAGCTGTGACTAAATCTCCTTTCACATATTGTATTGTGGAGGTAAGTCTTGCTATAATTGCCATTATCTGTGTGTACTACCATGACCCCGGGCACTCTGGATGACTTTTTTTATGATCACAGAAGTTTGGGTAGGCATGGGGTCTCTGTCTTTAGTAGCATTGTCCTAAATTCTTTGTGAAGCAACCTATGAACCCTAAGTCTTATACAAAGACGTATCCTCTGCTGTTTTCTCAGTTTAAGTGATTGAGTGGTGGTGGTTATTGATTCCTCTTTGCAAATCAAGAAAAGAAGCAGGCAGAAGAGACTATGGAGAGTCTATATGCTGTATAATTAGTTACCACTAAGTTAATAGTCTAGAAAAACGTTCCCAGCAAGTTTAAAAGTCCAACTTGGGCTCACACTGTTGCAGGCTTAGTGCTGGCAGTTTAGATTTTTATGACCCAGTTCAGTGTTCTCCTGGAATTTATAGACACAGACTCCTGTTCAAGTTATTTTAACCTGTTTAGCTGAGCCCTTAGATGTCATTGGACTATGGACTTAAATCCATAGCTATATGTATGCTGATGCTGGCATTGCAGCAACATCTGTGGCCCTAGTGTGGACACCTTTATAATAAAGGGGTTGTTCACCTTTAAGGCTACTTTTCATATGTTGTGAGTGATATTCTGAGACAATTTACAATTGCTTTTCATTTTTTTTGTTTGTGATTTTCAAGTTATTTAGCTTTTTATTAAGGCGCTCATCAGTCTGCAGTTCCAGCAATCTGGTTGCTAGGCTCCATTAATTAATTTGAGTAATACAGTGGAATAATGGGAGACCTGAATAGAAAGATGAGTTATAAAAGTTAGCAATAACAATACATTTGTACCCTTACAGAGCATTTGTCTTAGATGGGGTCAGTGACCCCCATTTGAAAGCTGGAAAGAGGCAGAGGAAGAAGGCAAATGTTTAAAAAATTATAAATAAATAAACAATGAAGACCAATTGTAAAGTTGCTTAGAACTGACCATTCTATAACAAACTAATGCATATATGTCAACTCCAGAACCAAAGATCTTGGCATTCATCCATAGATCATTAATGAGTAACTTTAGTAGTGGTGGAAAAGGCCTGCATATGTCAGGGAATGGTGGCAGAAGCGTAAGACGTGTCTAAACCACTCAGATATCTTTTCAGAAGAAACAAACTTGGCATCATTTCTTCAGCAGGGCAGAAATCCACAAATACATAGGGGCAAATTCACTAAAGCGCGAAGTGGCTAGCTCAAATTCGCCAGCGTGACGTCATTTCGTTACTTCGCCAATTTACTAACGGGCGCTGGCATAAATTCGCTAGTGAAGTGGACCTACTCTAGCGCTACTTCACACCCTTACGCCAGGCGAAGTTGCGATATGGCGAAGGGACGTAACTACGCTAATTCACTAACTTGTGGATTTTCATGAACGTTAACTCTTGCGCCAGACTTGCCTTCGCCAACTGAGACCAGGCGAAGTGCAATAGAGTAAAAAAAGTTGAAATTTTTTCTTAGTCCCAAAAAACGCTGGCGTCTTTTCCTTTTTTAAGGGTGATAGGCTGAAAAAGGTCGTAAATTTTTTTGGGGGTACCCTCTTTCCTCCCTACATTTCCTAACATATGGCACCTAAACTATACAGTGGGCACATGTATAGGGCAAAATAACAACTCTATTTTATTTTATGAAGCTTTCCCAGCTTGTGTAGTGTAATGTATTTGCTGCTACGTATACGTCCATTGTACTTTAATTTGGCGCCATATGCAAATTAAGCATAACTTTGCTTTGCTTTACGAATTAACGCTAGCGCAACATCGCTACCGTTCGCCTCCCTGAGCGCAACTTTGCATTTTAGTAAATTTGGGTAGCGCTGGCGAAGTACGGCAGAGTGTGGCGAAGCTATTGCGGCGCAACTTCGGATCTTAGTGAATTTGCCTCATAGTCCCTGCAATTATCATTATAAAAAAAATGTATACCCTAATGTTGTTGCCATAGCTTAAATTGTGCACATTTCTAGTTGCAGGAGAAACGTGGTATTTGGAGTATGTTCAGGCTCCAATTCTGCACATTAATATCAAGCTATGGCTGTTCAGAGTGAGACATTAGAGTGGCGTAACTAGATGTTACTGGGCCCCACAGCAAATGTATTTTAGGGCCGTAAAAATATCCAGAGGTTGTCCTATTTTACCCAAATATATTGAAATTGCTCATTTAGTAGGGCCTTGTGGGGCCCCCTATACCTCAAGGCCCCCCTGCAGCTGCAGGGTCTGCTTCCTCTGTAGTTAGGCCCCCTGATTAGAGGCTGGCATCAGCACAGGATAAAGCTGGTTGGTTATACTGTAGTCAGTTCTAATAGTAGTTCCCTACCAGGTAAGCTGGCTTTATCAGGTGGCCGCTCCTATTGAATTCTGACGTGGGCAAGAATTCCAGCTCTTTCTCTCCAGTGTATGTAAATATTATTTATTTATTGCCTGATTATTAAAGGGGAACTATCGTGAAAATAATATATAAGCTTCCTCATACTGAAGTGAGAAACTTTTTAATACAATCAATAATCAAGTTTATATTCACTAAACCACTCTCAGCATCTCCTCATTCTGCAAATGATTCCAGCACAAACAAAATCTAACAAAATAACTGCCTTTTGCACAAATTCTGCATGTAGAGAGACAGGATTTCTGGTGATTTTATTAGAGTGAGCTCTAATACATCTTCTAGGCAAAAGGAGCCCCCCTATAAGATATATTGGACGATTCATCGGACACCCAACTGAAGACAAAATGAGGAGAAACAGATGCTTACAGAGGAATAGTGAAGATAACCTTGATTATTTCAGAAATGGTACAGAATTTTTAATTGATCGTTATTTCAGTATGCTGAAGCTAATATATCTTTGCGATAGTTCCCCTTTAATTACAGCATGCACGTTTTTGATAGTATAACTTGTGTGTACAACTTCCCTTGTATGCAGGTTCGTAGTCTTGCTGACCGTTACCAGCTGAAAATACACCTAGATGGAGCTCGACTGCTGAATGCAGCACAGTCCTTAGGGGTGCAACCGTCTCAGATTGTACAGTTCTGTGATTCTGTGTCCATTTGTTTGTCCAAAGTAAGTAAATGGGAAGCTGAGGATACCATATTGTTATGATGACGACGACTGTGGAGCTAGGGAGTTCTTGAACAGAAACTTATATTTTTTTATTGTTGTCATATCTCTCGTAGGGCTTGGGTGCACCAGTGGGTTCACTGATTGGTGGTCAGAAAGAATTTATTGCCCAGGCCCGGCGTATAAGGAAGTTGCTGGGTGGAGGAATGCGCCAGGCAGGTGTACTTGCCGCAGCTGGAATTGTTGCCCTGAATCATGCCATGGAGAATGTAGCGTTAGACCATCAACATGCTAAAGCATTTGCACTGGGTAAGCATTTACTTGCATTACAATTCTCAATTTCCCACCACAGGTGTAATGTAATGCTGGACAGAATTAAATAAGATTATTTGAGGCATCATTACATGTGCTGCATCTGGATGGCATAATGCTTTGCAATCAATTTTTTAGACCAGCCTAGGGTGGGACAAGTCGATGGCGTCTGCCCCTTTCTGGTTAGCCGATAAATTCCAATGGTGTGACTTTTTTCAAACTGGTTGCGGAGGGGCTTCATCTGGAGAAGTGGTTTGGAACGGAGTGTCAGTGTTACATTGCAAAAGTCTACACTCAGGAAGCCGATCTTCAGATTACCTACCCTAGTTCTACAGAAACTGTCAATTCAATTTTGAAACTGTTGCTGCAGTATGAGCATGTAAAAATAAATAGAATCTCCAGCTTGTCTTCATACCATTTTATATAAGGTTACTGTAATCATATTTATTATGTACACACCGCTTTACAATAAACGTGCAATACATAAGCGGAATATGGTTTCAATTCAAGTCCTATTTTTTTTTTTTTATAAAATCAAGATTTTCCTTTTTTTCTATTATCCACAGGTCATTGTACTTTTTTACTATTATTACCACAGCCTCTCTTTCCAGCGGTTTTACTAAATTGAAATAATGGACTGTATAAACCTTGGAATTGGCCAGAACATATGCATATTTTCAATTTAAACAGCTTGTTCGCTCTCAAAATATCTTGTGGTATGATGTGGTGAATGATATTGCAATTGTTTTTTATTATTTGTGGGTTTTGTGTTATTTTGCTTTTTATTCAGCAACTCTCCTGTTTGCAATTTCAGCAATTCAGTTGCCAGGGTCCAAATTACCCTAGCAACCATTCACTGATTTGAATAAGAGACTGGAATATGAATAGGCAAGGACCTGAATAGAAAGATGAGTAATAAAAAGTAGCAATAACAATACATTTGTAGCCTAACAGAGTATTTGTTTTTAGATGGAATCATCTATATTCCTTTTTAAAGCTGGAAACATTCGGAAGAAGGAGGCAAATAATTCAAAGACTACAGAAAAGAAAAAATTAAAAGTTGCTTAGAATTAGCCATTTTAGAACATATTTAAACTTGAGTGGACCACCCCTTTAAACAAATACAAGGGGAAAATAATTACTTAAAGGAAAACTATACCCCCAAAATGAATACTTAAGCAACGGATAGTTTATATCAAATTGAATGACATATTAAAGAATCTTACCAAACTGGAATATATATTAACATAAATATTGCCCTTTTACATCTCTTGCCTTGAACCACCATTTCGTGACTCTATCTGTGCTGCCTCAGAGATCACCTGACCAGAAATACTACAACACTAACTGTAACAGGAAGAAGTGAGGAAGCAAAAGGCAGGACTCTGTCTGTTAATTGGCTCATGTGACCTTACATGTGGTTTGTATGTGTGCACAGTGAATCTTACGATCCCAGGGGCGGCCCTTATTTTTTAAAATGGCAATTTTCTATTTATGATTACCCAATGGCACATACTACTAGAAAAGTATATTATTATGAAAATGGTTTATTTACATGAAGCAGGGTTTTACACATGAGCTGTTTTAAGCAATATCTTTTTATAGAGACCTACATTGTTTGGGGGGTATAGTTTTCCTTTAATAAAAGGATGTACGGAGATAATTTAGCATATAAAACATGAAATCCCATAGAACTAGGGTTAGGACTCTCATGATTAGGAAAAGTTTTTTGTTTAGGCTGATATTCAGAACTCAGTGTATAGTGAGATGAAATTCCAGTCAGTAGTATATATTTATAATGTGCACTCATCCCCGTGGAATATGAGAGGTAGTTGCTCAAGTAACTATTCCTGAGAAGCAAAGTGATTCCATACCAGGTTAGATTATAGATACGAATGTGCAAAGATATTTAAACAGTCATTTTGTCTCTCAATAGGTGTTCAGGCCATGAATTCTCCAGTATGTACTACTGACCCTGCCACAGTGGAGAGCAACATGGTTAGGCTGATGGTAAATGGTAAGCTTACAGCGGAGGAGCTGTGCAGAGGACTGAGTGATATGACCCAGTTGGAGCAGGACAATAAGCAAGGAGTGAGTGTGTTGGCATTATCAATGTCCTCTCACTGTGTGCGGTTAGTTTGGCATCGGGACATCTCTGAGCAGGATACCAAGCTGGCACTTGAGAAGCTCAGAACCGTTCTTCACACTTACAACGAGGAGAAGATTCCACAGTAAATGCTGGGCTATCCAACATATTGTCTCAATATAATAAACAAATCCCTTGCACGATAATGCTTAACCATTACACCAGCACTTATATCTTACACCCAGCTCCAAGTCATTTTTTACTGGGGAGGAAATTCTCCCAGTAGTATGAACGCTTCCATGGAATTCATGATTTATGTAAAGTGTTTTGTTAAGGAATTACTGAAGAATAAAAGTTCAGATCAGAATCATGCCTGAGAAACCGTGAATTACATGATAATGTGTATTCTGAGAGAAAGACATTAGTTCTTGTAGCAATCTGGTACAATTCATATAGACAAACGTATGGTGTCATAGAATAAAGGAAAACTCTGTGTTGGAGCAGTCAATCAGTGGGAAACTGGTTTAGACAGAGGAATATACATTGAGCTGTGTTTGCCCTTTAAAGTGCTGACCCCACTGTAGTAATTTTTAGGTGGATATTTATCAGCTGCATTTTTTCACAAAAAAAAAAAAGTTTTCTATGCATAATGACCAGGTACAGGACCTGTTATACAGAATGCTTGAGACCCAAGGTCTTCCGGATAACCGATCTTTCTGTAATTTGGATCTGCATACCATTAATCTACTAGAAAATCATTTAATAAACCCAATAGGCTGGTTTTGTTCCAATAAGGATTCATTTTAATTATATCTTAGTTTGGATCAAGTACAAGGTACTGTTTTATTTTTACAGAGAAAAAAATAAGTCATTTTTAAACATTTGGATAAAATGGGGACTATGGGAGATGGCCATTCCGTAATCCGGAACTTTCTGGATAACAGGTTTCTGGATAACGGATCCCATACCTTACTACTATATAGATTTACTACCTTTATGTACAGAATTCTGATCTTTCCCACTGTCTTTACCAAATGCAGCATACATTTAATGGCGAGACTAAAATTTCCTGCAAATGAGTCCAAACTGCTATTTTACTCCAGCAATCAAGTTCTGCAACAGCAGAAGCAAACACTGAAGCTGGTCTCATGCAGTTCATTAACCTGGTGGTTCTATGCAAGACAGGAGTGCATTATAGTTCTGTACCCCATCCTTAAAAATAAAAACATACCAATCATAGAGACATTTAAAATCAAATGTATTTGACACAGATACATGCTTCATGAATGGTAAGCAGTAGGTTAAGTTTTCTGTGTGAAAACATTTAAGAACATATATATTATAGGTTGTGCAGCTAGCAGTTAAAAAAAAGCCTCTTAAGTTTATGGAATATGTAAAAACAAAATATGAAAACAAGAAAAATAAAATAAGGTAAGGGTCGATTGTTTCATAAAAAGTAATATACAGTTTATACAGCCAGGGAATATATACACTCAGTATTAAAACACAAAATGAAATCACTGTGTTTCGTCAGCATCAAGTTTCTCCAAGTGACCCCGCACCTCATTTGCTTTTGCCTGGAACCTTTCAATGTGCAGGTTCATCTGCTTTTGCTACAAAAAAAAAATGTTTAATATTAGAACAGGACTGTCCATCTGAGGCTGCATGAGACTTAAGCTGGCCATAGATGCAAAGATCCGATCGTACGAATCGTGGATTCGTACGATTTTCAGACCATGTGTGGAGAGTCCCGACATTTTTCGACCGTCAGAGATCGGTCGTTTGGTCGATCGGACAGGTTAGAAAATTTCTGTCGGCTGCCGATAATATCTCTGCGTGTATTGCCGATGGTACGATTTTCAGAGGGAGACTGTCGCCAGCTTTGTCGGACATAAGTATCGTACGATTGCCGTCAGGGGCAGAACATTGGGTGATCTGTTCTTATTTGATCGGAATGGTAAAGACTTTGATCTGAATGGTTAGTGGAGGGTCGGGAGATGGGAAAGTCCGATCGTACGTTGATTCGAACGATCGGATCTTTGCGTCTATGGCCAGCTTTATAACCCCCATTCTACTAATTGATTCAGTAGTCTAGACTATACAAATATTTAAGCCAGTGATTGGCTGATATGTTCCAGCCTGCAAACTTGTACTGCAGAGTACTCTGGGCACTAAAGTAAGGTATGGAGCTGGTTATCCAGAATGCTCGGGACCTGAGGTTTTCCAGGTAACAGATCTTTCCATAACTTGCATCTTCATACCGTAAGTCTACTAGAAAATCATGTAAATATTAAATAAAACCAATATGCTGGTCTTGCCTCAAATAAGGATTCATTATATCTTAGTTGGGATCAAGTACAAGCTACTGGTTTATTATTACAGAGAAAAAGGAAATCATTTTTAAAATGTTTGATTATTTGGATAAAATGGAGTCTACGGAATACAGCCAGTCGGTAATTTGGAGCTTTCTGGATAAAGGATTTGCAGTTAATGGATCCTATACCTGTACCATGTGTATGCATCAGTTGCAAAGTCACATAGGTGAATGGAACAGTAACAGAGATCTTGATAAATGAAAAGATAACCCTTTATTATGATTTATCCCCTCAATAGAAGACGAGGTCTGATTAGATCAGTATAACTTTATACAACAAAGAAAAAAGAACCCCTCTTCTATCAGGTATCCCAATGGTCCATTTCAATTAATCAATTTCCAACTCTAACAATCAAACTTTAATATCCTCTTTAAATTAATCTAAATTCACCCCAACTAAATTTATACTTAAAGTGCAAATGCTATTTTCAATTAGAGAAAATATTAAATTCCAAGATTAAAGTTTATAAATTACAGTTTAAATTCATTAAGTTCATGTAAAACAGATTAAATCAATTCTAATTAATTATCTGCCCACCATTAAATAAATAACCATAAATTGGAATGAAAGTGATCAACTCCCTAAAGTGCTTTAGTGTTAAAGTTTCAATAAATTAATTATTAAAAATACGTAAAGTGCAAGTGCATTTGTCCACCGTCTAGGACTTATTACAATTGATTGATGTTCGATAGAAATTAATAAGTGACCAAATTAATTGTAAGGATAAATCAATTCCCCAGCAGCTCAAACCAGATATAATAGAATGAAAATTGATATAAGAAGGGTGGAGTTGTCCCAAAACTTTCTACCTAATATTTTTCTATCCCTGGGACACCACAAAGCAAAGAAAGGCAGGAAAACCAGGACTGTGGTCTCGAATTTTACGCTAGCCCTACGTATTGAAAAGACTATCTAGACCTCAAAAAAACACAAATCCTAGCCCCCTTGGGAATCCCAGTGCGGGATTGCAATAGAAAGAGAAGAATGAGTGCGAGAATTCTAAACAACAGCCACCCCCCCTGACCAATTCAGATTAATTAATAAAAAGCTTGAAGCTAACGTTTTAAAAAAGGCTATGTAGCAGAGTTCGCCAACGCACACTTAAATTACTTCCGGGTTCGGCGTTATGAGCCAAGTCTTGCGATATCGGTAGAAAGTTTTGGGACAACTCCACCCCCTCTTATATCAATTTTCATTCTATTATATCTGGTTTGAGCTGCTGGGGAATGGATTTATCCTGATAATTAATTTGGTCACTTATCAATTTCTATCGAACGGTGGACAAATGAACTTGCACTTTATCTATTTTTAATAAAGCACTTTAGGGAGTCAATCACTTTCATTCCAATTCATGGTGATTTATTTAATGGTGGGCAGATAATTAGATAATTAGAATTGAATCTGTCTTACATGAACTTAATGAATTTACACCGTAATTTATAAACTTTAATCATGGCATTTAATGAATATTTATAACTAATTGAAAATAGCATATGCACTTTAATTGATTAAGTATAAATTTAGTTGGGGTGAATTTAGATTAATTTAAAGAGGATATTGAAGTTTGATTGTTTGGAAATTGATTAATTGAATGGACCATTGGGGTACCTGATAGAAGAGGGGTCCTTTTCTCTCTGTAGTAGAGATCTTACCATCTTGATTTTCGTATGCTCCAAGTCCAGTTTCAGGAACTCGCTTAGTGTCAGTTCCTCTGCTTTCTTTTTCAATGCGATGAATAAGCAGCTTGGTGAATGTTTCTTGTGTTCATCCCTGGGGAACAAAGAATAGGTGTAATGCACAACTCTTTTAGTAGCTTCTAAACTCATTTCATCCATCCATCTGATTCCAAAGAGAGACCTATGCTGGCCTAATATTAGATAAAGAGGATATGGGGCCAGTTTTGTCACACTTAGGGTCAAACAGCTTAATGCACAACCTTTTGTGTATCAAACCTGGCACATACGAGTAAATATTCTCAGAAAACCTTCAATAAACACAACTACCTTAAGGTCTGAAACAATATGACCACCCTTTCCCCCTTCCCTGTATTTTTACAGTACATGACCCCAGACAGAAATCAAAATATTTGCAATGGCCTCAAGAGCAAAATTGCCCTGTAGAATTAAAAATACAATTCGTAATTAAAACAATAGGCAAAATGTATGTGCAGCACAAGCCCTATTCATTATGTTAAAAAAAAAAAAAGGGGTAATGCCCCTCTTTAATCAGCCACTCTATGCACATTACTATAAATAAATGAAAGTTATGTGAATGTACACACACACAGAAGATCGAACACAGGTAAACAAGAAGTAAAACACAGCAGCAATAAACCATAGTAAGCGATATAGAAAAAAAAAATAACTTACATAGGGTCATCCTCAGGCTGCCAACCTTCTAGTTCTTTGAGACAGAAGAAACACTTAACCACATCTGGACTGTTGTCAGTGGGGCAGTGAACAAATCCAGCCTCTGCCATCTATAGTAAAGAAGAAACAAGTGAAGGAATGAAAAATAAAGCCACATCCACTATCACCTACACTATTAAGAAAAACAGCACAAATTCATCATTACTTTTCTAAGTTAAAATACAGAACTTAGTCTGGGTTGAATTTGTAGCTCTTAAACCTCGCCATATACAATTAAAGGAGAAGTAAACCCTAAAAATGAATGGCTAAAAATGCCATACTTTATATACTGCACTTATTGCACCAGCCTAAAGTTTCAGCTTCTCAATAGCAGCAATGATCCAGGACTTCAAACTTGTCACAGGGGGTCATTTTGGAAAGTGTCTGCGCCACTCACATGCTCAGTGGGCTCTGAGCAGCTGTGGAGAAGCTAAGCTTAGGGGTCGTCACTAATTATCAAGCAGAAAATAAGGTTGGCCTGTAATACAAGCGGATGCTACAAGGCTGAATATTTAATTCTGTTGTTAATGCACTGGTTTTTGAGAGGATATGTAGTAATTATCTGTATTAATTACTAATCAGCCTTATATTGTGACATTTCTATTCTATGTGTACTGTATATTGTGAGTGGGCCCCTAAGCTCAGTAAGTGACAGCAGCACAGAGCATGTTCAGTGAATCAGCAGAAAAGAAGATGGGGAGCTACTGGGGCATCTTTGGAGACACAGATCTTCCCCGCTAAAGGGCTGTGGTTGCATTAGGCTGGTACACAAGCCTAAAACATAATGTACAACATTTCTAGCTACTACTTTATTTAAGCTTTAGTTCTCCTTCAAGGGTACAAAAGGGTGCTAAGGCTGATGGCACACAGGGCATTAGGATGGTCACTTTTACCCTGGCAGAAAACAGCAGTGTCCAAAGAGCCCTTCTTTCTGACAGCCACCAATCAATGTCAGTGAATGAAAAGCACTCCAGCATGTTTGGGAGGAGATCTTCAGGTCACTGTTCCTTGCACATCAGACTGGATACTTTCATTAAACATCACAAGTGGTGACACAGGGGGCTCAGCATTCAGAAAACAGCAGAAGTCAAGATGTCCCATGTGCCATTAAGCTAAGCAGCTCAGTGCATGTTTGTGGTGTGCATGTTTGTGGTGTGCATGTTTGCGGTGTGCATGTTTGTGGTGTGCATGTTTGTGGTGTGCATGTTTGCAGCCTTTAACTCCCCTCACCCGAAGGTCAAACAGAAAGTGAAGATTCCTATTACTGCCCTGTGACTTTCCTGTTCCCATTTAGTGCCCTGTTAGTATAAGGTTATATTTCTCTCATGTCATTCACACAATCCCAACCAAACACCCACTGCCTTCTCCCTAATGCCACTTCTCTTTAGCCCAGTGCCCTACTTACCCGCTCTGGGGTACAAGCGCAGTCTTCAGTAAAGGGCCAGTTAGAGAAGGTCCTGAGGCGCGTAGCCAAGTTATACAGGCGCCATTCGTCGGGCATAGACGGCTCATTATCACAGCGACGTAGAGAAACAATCGGAGAAATACTCAACATGGTGCCGGATTCAAAAATATGCGGCTCAATGACGTCTTCACGCACTGCATCACGGGAATAGCGCTCGGAACTTCCGTGTTCAATAAAGACACGCCCCCTCAAGCCCGGCTTATAGGCCTGTGAGACACTATCCTTTTCCCGCTCTTTCCAACCAATTAAATATGGCGGTCATGTGCAGTAGCCTGTGTGTAAGGACTGTGTGGGACAAATCGAGATTTAAAGGGCCAGTTTGACGGGAGTTGCAGATATCATATTGAGGGTTAAGGACAGGGTCGGACTGGGGGGCCCACCGGGACTGCTGTCCAGGGTCCCCCTCCGATTCGGGTTGGTCTCTGGAAATGTGGATAATGGAACGTTACCTGAGTAATACTTCAGCACTATGCCAGAGCTTTATTTAGCAGCCACCCAGGGTCGGATCATAATCATTGATTCGCGTTAAAGCAGGGAACATATACAAACGCAAATCATATAAAACTGACAGTAGCAGAAGGAACGACAGATGGGGCAGCTGGTTTGGGGCCTCCGGGAGTTCAGTCCAACAATGAAGTAATATCCTGTATATGAGATATGTATCAGTTTGTACAACTCACACCCGTGTGTATGTCCTTCTCCCTTGGAAAATCACATATATTAGTGCCACTCACACTCACGTCTGGGCTTTGGCCGAACTTGACATTTTTAACACGCGACGCCTAAAAAACCTTTTTTATGTAGTATTCGAATTGGAGCGGGGACTGGCCCAGCGGGGGCCTATTAAGGTTAAGGGCCCACTGGGTTTTTTCCCTATATCCCACCCTGGTTTAAGGATATGATTCTCTCCTCTGGGCTGAGATATCCAACTTGCGGCCCTTCAGCTATTTAGCAAATACAGCTTTCAGGGTAGCACATTGTGATGTTATAGAGGCACAGTCTCGTCATTGCTTTCCTCCTAGTGTCTCCCAGTCCCTCCACAGGAAAGGGAATAATAATGGTCTCAAGCTGCTGCAAAACTGTAACTCCCAGCAGTTTGACACCTGCTGTCTGTAGTGAAAAGTTTTCTTATTGATAATAGAAAATGAGGCAGTCCTAGTCCCAGCATCACACTATAATACACCTCTCAGCCCTTAAACCTGGAAAAAAAACTCCTGCTCTGCACTGTTACCAACACCTGAAATATTCTGTATCTCTTGCTTACTAGAATCACTGTGTCCTATTCACTGTGACCAGTACATGCAGGTTGTTGTGGTTTTACTTCAACGCCTGCTGCTTACAGTAAAACTACATTACCCAGCATTCACTGGGCCCATGTATTACCAAATATTGGGTTGGAGACAAAGGTGTAATAGAAAATACAGCTATCCAAGAAATGAGTCCAAAGTATTGTATTCTCTCCAGACACTCCAGTAACATTGCAAAGCACAAAATTAATTCAGAGTATTTGCACTGCAATTTAGACATACCGGAAAGATTAGGAATGAAGGCAGTACATAACTACATGCGTGAATGATACACGCACAGGAATGGCAACCGCATGTCATGAAGGTGATTCTGGTCCACGCCAGGTACTTCAGACTTTCTTTTAAGTTATCCTTTAGTGTAACATAGTAAGTTAGGTTGAAAAAGACACACGTCCATCAAGTTCAACCTTTTAACTCTTTTTTTAACCTACCTAACTGCTAGTTGATCCAGAGGATGGCAAAAACCCCCATTGAAAGCCTCTCCAATTTGCCTCAGAGGGGGGAAAATTCCTTCCTGACTTCTTAAAGCTATCTAATGTATCAGCCTGTACCAGTGAGTCAGGGAGAGAATTCCACACCTTTACAGCTCTCACTGGAAAAAAAACCCTTCCGAATATTTATATTTTAGTGTGAAGAGGAATGTAGGCTTAAAAAAATATCCAGGACTGGATCATTATCACCTTGATGACATGGGGTTAACTAATGTCTCTGTACACATAGGTGTGATACACTACAACGCCAACAACCCCCACAGATTGAGAGATTTATAGTTCAATAATCAACTGCAGGAATATCCCCCTTCACATTATTGAGTAGTAGTAGTACTACTCTACAGGTTGGGATCAAGGCTGTTTTTAGATCAGGTTCTGCTCTAGGCACCA
Organism: Xenopus laevis; assembly: GCF_017654675.1. Classification (NCBI taxonomy): domain Eukaryota; kingdom Metazoa; phylum Chordata; class Amphibia; order Anura; family Pipidae; genus Xenopus; species Xenopus laevis. Next base: position 19,796,948 of record NC_054387.1, read on the forward strand.
GGCCTCATCCCGCCCCTTGTGCCAGAGATTGGTGCATGCGCAGGACAGCCAGCCCACGTGCCAAAGGCACTGGCCCTCAAACACCTATATGGTATATATGGCCCTCAGGGGTGCTTCGCCAATGAGGCGAGTTGAGTCTGTCGCCTCAGGCGGCAGCACCCCTCTAGGTACCAGGGGCAGCAAAAATGCTGCTCCTGGTACTTTAAAAGCGAATTTCCGGGGGAGGGGGGAAGCAGCAACTGCTGCTGCCTCAGGAGGCGGAGGTTCCAGGATCGCTCCTGATGGCCCTGGTTGTGACTGGAATAGTGGACTTGCTGCTGCCTGGAGGAGCATAATAGCATACAAGAAATCCCAGCTTCAGCTCAAGGATGTTCATGGTTTCCTCACATAAACTTTCAGGTCCTTCCATAATATTTCTAAGGAATTAAGGACTTGAATTTAAACTTCTGCTTTTTTTTTTGTTGGTAGATAAACATTGTCTAGGGTCAGGTGTGCATGACCCACTTTCTATTTCTACAGTTCGTGGGCCATACCTTGACATTGTCCTGAGGCAATTGCTATTCGAACTCAGAATTTCCATACATGTCAACTCCCCTGTATGTGTAGGATTTAGGCCTCTCCCACTGTATCCAGCGGTTGATAGTTTTCCGTGAAACCTAACCTACCTGCTTCATTGAAATGCATAGAATCATAATCTGAAGGCTTCCAATATCACCCGAAGCAGAAGTGTGGAGAGTGCAGAAGAAGGCAGGATAGTGGTGGGGCAGGTGTTTCCAAGCTGCCCCCAGATCAGTTTGGATTTCTGAGTTTCTTTAATGATGGAAAGCTGTCCTGGACATGCAAAACATCAATCTTATCATTGAATCCAAAAAGTGCTCACCTGTCAATAGAACATTCATCCAGTAGCCTTCTAAATTGTCTTGGTCAAACATTTTTCTTTAGCTTAGTGTAGACAGGTAGTAATGTTCTTTTTGGCTAGTAATGGCATTCTCCTTTTAATCCTGCCGTGCTAGTCATTGTAGTTGAATGTTCTCCTGATGAGTATACCCATGAACACTGACATTCACAAATGGAAGAGAAGCCTTTAGTTCCTTAGATTTTAGCCTGAGATCTTCTGAAGTATTACCTGCCATGCTCTAAATTAGATCTTTGTTGGTCGACCACACATGGGGAGGGGAAAAGTGGGGCTGAATTGGCTCCATGTGTTCATGATCTGCCTGACAGGGAACTGATGAAGGCTATGAGAAATTTCATATGTTTCAGCCATGACACACTTCCACTAACCTTTGTTGCTAAGAGAAGACTTGCATAGTAAAGAGCCACGTTTCCGTTTTTAAAACATTTTAATTTTAAAATAAGAACTCACACTTGCTTATCATTCAGTTGACTGAAACACCTGATTATTTTCCCCATCAAATGAATTGAGAATCCCACAGGTTCCCATACTTTCACAAATATGCACCTTTACATTTTACTCAATAAATAAATGAATAAGCATTATGTGTTGACTCGTTTGTTTAATTGGGTTCTCATCTATTTTAGTGTTGAGCCCTATCAAAAACCAAAATAAGTATTCCTTCCCCAGCCATGAAGGCCACATATACAGTAATAAAAATCGTTCCAGGGAGACATAAATTGATATAATTTTTTTAAAATGTGTCACTGTTCACTGCTTATCAGGGTTGGCTAGTAATCTCAATAGTAAAAGTTATTTTTGGCATGAAGGAAAATGCAAGCGAGAGTCAAAATAAATATTAAAATAAATTGTTTGTCGTTGTATTCCTGTTCCTGCTATGAAGTAACAAATGTTTTATCTAAAACCAAGGGAGTTTTGAAAAGGAAAAAAATACTACAACTGTGACACAAGTTGTCATGTTTTCTAGAAGAGCCACTGTGACATATCACACTTTTATATATTTATAACAAATTCAAAATAAACTTATACCATAGACAAGTAGGTTTCCAAAGACTTAAATGTAGTCTAAACATACATTTCAATTAGATTTACACATTCCTTGTTTAAATATCTATATTATGGACAGTTGAGAATAAGTTCAGAAGTTTTGACTTCTTGGGGCCCTTACACACCCTGGGCACCTCAGCAGTTGCTGGGACTCCATGCTCTGTAATTAAACATCTATATAAAAATGTCTTACAGAGATTCAGGTAATGCCTGCAACAGAAGGAGTTACATCACTGCTGTAAAACCACTATCCAGAACATTGTTAAAATGATTGTCATTACAGTTTCCATTTGTATAGTCCAGTGGTATTTTCTGTATCGCCATGTGCTAGTAACTTCATGCTGAAGAAGAAATACAACATGATCAAAATAATTCCTTACAGGTAGCACAAGAGTTTGTGGGATGATCCAAAATCAAATCCTCTGCTTTACTGTAAAATCTGATCAGATAAAACTAAAGTTATTTTGTTCATATACACCTACTTATGACATTAAAATGTAGTCACTGTGTAGCAGTTAGAAAAAAAGTCAGGCTATATCTCCTCAAATAATAACGAGAATCTATCAGGCTATAGCTCCTCAAACAAAAAATGTAGTAGGCAGTATTTGCTTCATACGCGATAGTCAAACTACAATTTTTATATGTAGTTTACCTATTTTTAGACATGCAACTACATTTGAGGTGATCTATTAATGTCAGTAGAGTGATCTACCAACACATGCTCAAAGCTTGTTATTTGCTTCTAATGCCAGCACTAAGCAGTTGGATTTCCTTTGAAACTCTGGTGCAAGTCCCACTCCCTGGTTGTTTGTGCAATCTTGGTTGGTCGGTCTGTCCTGGGTTTTCAGTCTGTTGCTCTGATATTTGTGAAGGACACCAGTAAGGAAGAGGAAGGAGACCATTAAGTAAGAAGAAGTATTGTGCCATCCATACAGGCACACAGGAGATCCAGATAAACTGCACTAAGACAGCATGTACAGACACACAGTGGCAAAGTACTTGGTACCAGCAGCAAGAGTATAGGACATATAAGTGAGCTGCCCTTCTTACCACTCTTGTCTTGGTTGTGTGGCAAAAAAGACTAAGGGTAGTGTCACATGTTGATGTCTGGCCAGAAGAGTATTGAGTTATCTCCAGCATATATACACTACTGGAGAAAATGCAATGTGGCACTGAGCATCACAGCTACAATAGAACCTGACTTGCAGACCCTGTTGACATCACTAGCATTATCATGGCACAAGAAAGTATTATGAATGCTCCTTCTATCTTGGCTGTTTGCCACAAACTTGGCATGATGTGAAAAATCCTATGATACTTAATGTGATTTTTGGTTCTATTACCAAAACAGGAGAGTGGGCAACAATGGCTTAACCTGTCCCATACTAAGGAGGCATAATCTCATACAATGTATTATATTGCCTGTAACACCAAATACAACTTGTTTAGCCAAAAGTTCAACAAGTTTTAATGTGGCAATGCCTGCCAATGTGTGGCAAATTGGAATGCTTTTATTCACACAGCATAATAAATAGACCATCTGTGTTTTGATTGCTGTGGCTTGTGGCAATGGTCAGAATGCAACTACCTGCCCTGGATTGCTTCCCATGCTGTTTAATAATTCTAATGCTAGAGGACTTGTGGCCCTTTCCTTTATGAAGAAGCACTGATAGATAATATTCCTTAATATGCCCAAAAAAAAGTATATGGTTTGAAATGGTTTTGATTAGATACATCCTACTATTTTCCTACCGGCTTTTTCTATAATTGACCATGTGACCACTGATGTCATAATGTTCACTGCAGATCAACAACTGGCTTACTCAATGCGTGATCATGTGACCATTGATGTCATAATGCTTGCTCCAGATAAACAATATCAGGTATCTGTTAGTTGTGTCAGTGTGAGAAAGGAAGCTGAAGAGTGCAGATGTGCAGGTAAGAGACCTTCAATATTTTCATATTTTTATGAGATTTTAAATACATGAGGGCATCATGGCCATTCACACCACTTAGATATTGTGCTAAAAGAGGATCCAGTGTTCCCCACACCGCAGTTTCTCCAAAAGGACTGATTCAAAACATGGGTTAGTTATGAGTTGAATGCAGGGGAGTTAAACAGCCATTATAGACAGTTGAATGCATCAGATTATCCCCCCTAACTGCTAATATCTATGCTAGCCGAGCCTAGTAGTGTGGTGGTTTAGAAGGCAAAGGGTTAAAAGATCCAAATAGGCATGATAGTACATTAGGCTAGAGGCCTTGTGGCCCTTTCCTTTATGAAGAAGCACTGATCGATAATATTCCTTGATATGCCCAAAACAAGTATATGGTTTATAACTGTTTTGATTAGATACATTCTACTATTTTCCTACTAGCTTTTTCTATAATTGATCATGTGACCACTGATGTCATAATGGCTTACTCAATGATGTCATAATGATGGCATTGATGTCATAAGGTGGAGAGGGGCATTTGTCTGCCAGTGCTCTCCCCTGAGAGAAAATGCTAAAGGCCTTAGTGCTGTACTGGCATTTATAGTGCCTGCCATTTCTTTGAATTGGACCAATTTTTCTTCATTTTCAAGTTGTTTGTTCTCTAGGTACTAATGACCATCTGTACATACCCCTAAATGAAGTTTATTGTGTTCTCTGAATAGGGATACAATTGGGAACCTTTATCAAATAGGAAAAAGCAGAGCTTAACCTAGTTTTCCAGATGGAATATACAGCTCTTTATTCACTTATGTGCAGTTTTATGAGCATATTTAATACAGAGCATATCTCATCATAATTCTACACAGGTAAATAGAGAGCTGGGAAGTTCCTTTCTGGCGAACTATGGTGTATTATATTTGCCCCTAAATTAATTTAAAAAACACATTATGGTTATATTTATCAAAGAATAAATACAATTTACCTTAGTTCTCCAGAAAGGGGTATAGAGTAAACTTAGTTTTAACCCCTTGATATGTAAGTGGAAAGAGAACTAGTGATCTGTGGCAAGCTTTATTTTTATGCTTTATTATATTTATCCCTGACTCTCTAAATTGCTAGTTGTTTATACTGCCTTAATCAGTTTACAACCTCACTTATGAGATTTATACACAACTCTGTTAAGTGAGTGGGCACCTTGTTAATCATTAATGGTGATCAAGGCCAATTCTGAGGTGGCTTGCTGCTGCTGCTGCCTCTCTCCCCTCTAGCGCTGGAGGGGGGCCCAGAGCCTCAATGTAGGGTGACAATCCAAATAGGGGCTACCAAATGGCCAATTACAGCATTCATGTGGAATCCCAAGAACATTTTTCATGCTAGTGTTGCTCCCCAACTCCTTTTACTTCTAAATGTTGCTCACGGGTTCAAAAGGTTGGGGATCCCTGCTCTAGCATCATCCTAGAGCAAAGTGAAGAGACCCGCTATTAATTTTTTTTTACTTCTGACTTTAAATAGTGTTGCGCCTTGTCTACATCCACATCTTTTTCACACATGACCAAATATATTGAATATTGCAATTATTCTCATTGAGTTATCTCTTGGTATAACTGTCTTATGGGTAAATGTTTGCAAGAAAGGTTATGGCATATTAGGTTTCCTTATTGTTTGTCCCATTTATTGATTTAAAAAAGTTTGGCGAGTGTAAGAAAAGGAAGACAGAAGACATAGGAAAATAATCAGAATGGCACGCCTGAAGTACGAAAGGTAGGATTTTTTTTAATGATTATATACCTTGTAAGGTAAAAACCCTTTTACACTCACAAGCCAGAAGCTAAGCTCTTCGCTACTGTCCCGTCTGTTAGTGCACGCTCGACTGTAATGTGGGGAAGAAGGCATACCTCATTACGGAAGACAGACAGTAGTGCCTGTTAGATTGTAAGCTCCCCCTGTGGGGCAGGGACTGATGTGAATGATGTGAACTCTCTGTAAACCACTGCGTAAAGTGTGTGTGTGTGAGCCAAAAGATTAAGATATAACTGACCTAACTGTGAGTGAATGTGATAGGAAACTTAGATTGTAAGCTCCCGTGGGGCAGGGACAGATGTGAATGAAATATAATCTTTGTAATGCACTGCGTAAAATGTGACGGCTCTAAAGAAATAAGAAAAGGAAGCCATACGATATGGGAAGATGATGTGGTGGCGCTATAGAAATAAGAAAAGGAAGACATAAGACATAGGAAAATAATCAGAATGGCACGCCTGAAGTACGGAAGGTAGGATTTTTTTAATGATTATATACCTTGTAAAGTAAAAACCCTTTTATACTCACAAGCCAGAAGCTAAGCTCTTCGCTACTGTCCCGTCTGTTAGTGCACGCTCGACTGTAATGTGGGGAAGAAGGCATACCTCATTACGGAAGACAGACAGTAGTGCCTGTTAGATTGTAAGCTCCCCCTGTGGGGCAGGGACTGATGTGAATGATGTAAACTCTCTGTAAACCACTGCATAAAGTGTGTGTGTGAGCCAAAAGATTAAGACATAACTGACCTAACTGTGAGTGAATGTGATAGGAAGCTTAGATTGTAAGCTCCCATGGGGCAGGGACAGATGTGAATGAAATATAATCTTTGTAATGCACTGCGTAAAATGTGACGACTCTAAAGAAATAAGAAAAGGAAGCCAGACGATATGGGAAAATGATGTTACGGCGCTATAAAAATAAGAAAAAGAAGACAGAAGACATATGAAAATAATCAGAATGGCACGCCTGAAGTACGGAAGGTAGGATTTTTTTTAATGATTATATACCTTGTAAGGTAAAAACCCTTTTACACTCACAAGCCAGAAGCTAAGCTCTTCGCTACTGTCCCGTCTGTTAGTGCACGCTCGACTGTAATGTGGGGAAGAAGGCATACCTCATTACGGAAGACAGACAGTAGTGCCTGTTAGATTGTAAGCTCCCCCTGTGGGGCAGGGACTGATGTGAATGATGTGAACTCTCTGTAAACCACTGCGTAAAGTGTGTGTGTGTGAGCCAAAAGTTTAAGATATAACTGACCTAACTGTGAGTGAATGTGATAGGAAACTTAGATTGTAAGCTCCCGTGGGGCAGGGACAGATGTGAATGAAATATAATCTTTGTAATGCACTGCGTAAAATGTGACGACTCTAAAGAAATAAGAAAAGGAAGCCAGACGATATGGGAAAATGATGTTACGGCGCTATAAAAATAAGAAAAGGAAGACAGAAGACATATGAAAATAATCAGAATGGCACGCCTGAAGTACGGAAGGTAGGATTTTTTTTAATGGTTATATACCTTGTAAGGTAAAAACCCTTTTACACTCACAAGCCAGAAGCTAAGCTCTTCGCTACTGTCCCGTCTGTTAGTGCACGCTCGACTGTAATGTGGCGAAGAAGGCATACCTCATTACGGAAGACAGACAGTAGTGCCTGTTAGATTGTAAGCTCCCCCTGTGGGGCAGGGACTGATGTGAATGATGTGAACTCTCTGTAAACCACTGCGTAAAGTGTGTGTGTGAGCCAAAAGATTAAGATATAACTGACCTAACTGTGAGTGAATGTGATAGGAAACTTAGATTGTAAGCTCCCGTGGGGCAGGGACAGATGTGAATGAAATATAATCTTTGTAATGCACTGCGTAAAATGTGACGGCCCTAAAGAAATAAGAAAAGGAAGCCAGACGATATGGGAAGATGATGTGGCGGCGCTATAGAAATAAGAAAAGGAAGACATAAGACATAGGAAAATAATCAGAATGGCACGCCTGAAGTACGGAAAGTAGGATTTTTTTTAATGATTAGATACCTTGTAAAGTAAAAACCCTTTTATACTCACAAGCCAGAAGCTAAGCTCTTCGCTACTGTCCCGTCTGTTAGTGCACGCTCGACTGTAATGTGGGGAAGAAGGCATACCTCATTACGGAAGACAGACAGTAGTGCCTGTTAGATTGTAAGCTCCCCCTGTGGGGCAGGGACTGATGTGAATGATGTGAACTCTCTGTAAACCACTGCATAAAGTGTGTGTGTGAGCCAAAAGATTAAGATATAACTGACCTAACTGTGAGTGAATGTGATAGGAAACTTAGATTGTAAGCTCCCGTGGGGCAGGGACAGATGTAAATGAAATATAATCTTTGTAATGCACTGCGTAAAATGTGACGGCTCTAAAGAAATAAGAAAAGGAAGACATAAGACATAGGAAAATAATCAGAATGGCACGCCTGAAGTACGGAAGGTAGGATTTTTTTTAATTATTATATACCTTGTAAAGTATAAACCCTTTTACACTCACAAGCCAGAAGCTAAGCTCTTCGCTACTGTCCCGTCTGTTAGTGCACGCTCGACTGTAATGTGGGGAAGAAGGCATACCTCATTACGGAAGACAGACAGTAGTGCCTGTTAGATTGTAAGCTCCCCCTGTGGGGCAGGGACTGATGTGAATGATGTAAACTCTCTGTAAACCACTGCATAAAGTGTGTGTGTGAGCCAAAAGATTAAGACATAACTGAACTAACTGTGAGTGAATGTGTATAGGAAGCTTAGATTGTAAGCTCCCGTGGGGCAGGGACAGATGTGAATGAAATATAATCTTGACTAAGAATGCGTTAAGATGCAGAGTGTGTCCCTTTGCGGTTGCATAGTTCTTTATGTTCTTGTATTGGTCATCTGAACTTGATGCAGTATAGACATAGGTGCAAATAGTCAAGTTTAGAGTCTTCTTGCAAATACAGGGGAGGAGAGGGGTGGCACCGGCGGGGGCAACTCATGTGCCTGCAGCATTTGCTTGGTGCACAGGTTGCTCCATTGCCCTTTCTTTGCTCTAGGATCATCCTAGAGCAAAGTAAAGAGACTCGCTGGTAATTTTTTTTTACTTCTGACTTTAAATAGTGTTGCGCCTTGTCTACATCCACATCTTTTTTCACACATGACCAAATATATTGAATATTGCAATTGTTGTCTTTGAGTTATCTCTTGATATAACTGTCTTATGGGTAAGTTTTTGCAAAAAAGGTTATGGCATATTAGGTTTCCTTATTGTTTGTCCCATGTATTGATTTAAAAAAGTATTGAGAGTGTGCTGGTATGCTCCTGTAGCCAATGTGATGCCATGTATAGGGAGGTCAATCTGGTGGTCCTTGTGCTACCGTAGATTGACTGCCAGTTAGTCTGGGTGTGTGACCGTGCCATCCTGTACTGACTAAGAATAGGGACAGTGTTAGGTTAGTGTTAGGGAGGTCAATCCCACACCCCCATCCCAAGACCAATCCTGAAAACAATCCCAATCCCACAGTCAGTCTGGGTGGTGAAGCCAGCCATCCGCAAAGACTGTCTTAGAGTTAGGGACTAGAATAGGGACAGTGTTAGGGGCATGGCATCAAATTGACAGGAGTCACGCACACTTTTCACTTCCCAATAATTACAATTCTTTATCTTTTGAAAAAAATTCAAAATGCAAGAGTATTAATGTTGACTAAGAATGCGTTTAGATGCACAGTGTGTCCCTTTGCGGTTGTATAGTTCTTTATGTTCTTGTATTGGTCATCTGAACTTGATGCGGTATAGACATAGGTGCAAATAGTCAAGTTTAGAGTCTTCTTGCAAATACAGGGGAGGAGAGGGGTGGCGCCGGCGGGGGCAACCCATGTGCCTGCAGCATTTGCTTGGTGCACAGGTTGCTCCATTGCCCTTTCTTTGCTCTAGGATCATCCTAGAGCAAAGTGAAGAGACCCGCTGGTGATTTTTTAAAAATTCTGACTTTAAATAGTGTTGCGCCTTGTCTACATCCACATCTTTTTTCACACATGACCAAATATATTGAATATTGCAATTATTGTCTTTGAGTTATCTCTTGATATAACTGTCTTTTGAGTAAGTTTTTGCAAAAAAGGTTATGGCATATTAGGTTTCCTTATTGTTTTTTCCATTTATTGTTTTAAAAAAGTATGGAGAGTGTGCTGGTATGTTCCTGTAGCCAATGTGATGCCATGTATAGGGAGGTCAACCTGGTGGTCCTTGTGCTACCGTTGATTGACTGCCAGTTAGTCTGGGTGTGTGACCGTGCCATCCTGTACTGACTAAGAATAGGGACAGTGTTAGGTTAGTGTTAGGGAGGTCAATCCCACACCCCCATCCCAACCCAATCCTGAAAACAATCGCAATCCCACAGCCAGTCTGGGTGGTGAAGCCAGCCATCCGCAAAGACTGGCTTAGAGTTAGGGACTAGAATAGGGACAGTGTTAGGGGCATGGCATCAAATTGACAGTAGTCACGCACACTTTTTACTTCCCAATAATTACAATTCTTTATCTTTTTTAAAAATTCAAAATGGAAGAATATTAATGTTGACTAAGAATGCGTATAGATGCAGAGTGTGTCCCTTTGCAGGTTGTATAGTTCTTTATGGTCTTGTATTGGTCATCTGAACTTGATGCGGTATAGACATAGGTGCAAATAGTCAAGTTTAGAGTCTTCTTGCAAATACAGGGGAGGAGAGGGGTGGCGCCGGCAGGGGCAACCCATGTGCCTGCAGCATTTGCTTGGTGCACAGGTTGCTCCATTGCCCTTTCTTTGCTCTAGGATCATCCTAGAGCAAAGTGAAGAGACCCGCTGGTGATTTTTTTTTAAATTCTGACTTTAAATAGTGTTGCGCCTTGTCTACATCCACATCTTTTTTTCACACATGACCAAATATATTGAATATTGCAATTATTGTCTTTGAGTTATCTCTTGATATAACTGTCTTTTGGGTAAGTTTTTGCAAAAAAGGTTATGGCATATTAGGTTTCCTTATTGTTTTTCCCATTTATTGATTTAAAAAAGTATGGAGAGTGTGCTGGTATGCTCCTGTAGCCAATGTGATGCCATGTATAGGAAGGTCAATCTGGTGGTCCTTGTGCTACCGTTGATTGACTGCCAGTTAGTCTGGGTGTGTGACCGTGCCATCCTGTACTGACTAAGAATAGGGACAGTGTTAGGTTAGTGTTAGGGAGGTCAATCCCACACCCCCATCCCAACCCCAATCCTGAAAACAATCCCAATCCCACAGCCAGTCTGGGTGGTGAAGCCATCCATCCACAAAGACTGCCTTAGAGTTAGGGACTAGAATAGGGACAGTGTTAGGGGCATGGCATCAAATTGACAGTAGTCACGCACACTTTTCACTTCCCAATAATTACAATTCTTTATCTTTTGAAAAAAATTCAAAATGGAAGAATATTAATGTTGACTAAGAATGCGTTTAGATGCAGAGTGTGTCCCTTTGCGTTGTATAGTTCTTTATGTTCTTGTATTGGTCATCTGAACTTGATGCGGTATAGACATAGGTGCAAATAGTCAAGTTTAGAGTCTACTTGCAAATACAGGGAAGGAGAGGGGTGGCGCCGTCGGGGGGCAACCCATGTGCCTGCAGCATTTGCTTGGTGCACAGGTTGCTCCATTGCCCTTTCTTTGCTCTAGGATCATCCTAGAGCAAAGTGAAGAGACCCGCTGGTGATTTTCTTTAAATTCTGACTTTAAATAGTGTTGTGCCTTATCTACATCCACATCTTTTTTTCACACATGACCAAATATATTGAATATTGCAATTATTGTCTTTGAGTTATCTCTTGATATAACTGTCTTTTGGGTAAGTTTTTGCAAAAAAGGTTATGGCATATTAGGTTTCCTTATTGTTTTTCCCATTTATTGATTTAAAAAAGTATGGAGAGTGTGCTGGTATGCTCCTGTAGCCAATGTGATGCCATGTATAGGAAGGTCAATCTGGTGGTCCTTGTGCTACCGTTGATTGACTGCCAGTTAGTCTGGGTGTGTGACCGTGCCATCCTGTACTGACTAAGAATAGGGACAGTGTTAGGTTAGTGTTAGGGAGATCAATCCCACACCCCCATCCCAACCCCAATCCTGAAACAATCCCACAGCCAGTTTGATTGGTGAAGCCAGCCATCCGCAAAGACTGTCTTAGAGTTATGGACTAGAATAGGGACAGTGTTAGGGGCATGGCATCAAATTGACAGGAGTCACGCACACTTTTCACTTCCCAATAATTACAGTTCTTTATCTTTTAAAAAAATTCAAAATGGAAGAATATTAATGTTGACTAAGAATGCGTTTAGATGCAGAGTGTGTCCCTTTGCGGTTGTATAGTTCTTTATGTTCTTGTATTGGTCATCTGAACTTGATGCGGTATAGACATAGGTGCAAATAGTCAAGTTTAGAGTCTTCTTGCAAATACAGGGGAGGAGAGGGGTGGCGCCGGCAGGGGCAACCTATGTGCCTGCAGCATTTGCTTGGTGCACAGGTTGCTTCATTGCCCTTTCTTTGCTCTAGGATCATCCTAGAGCAAAGTGAAGAGACCCGCTGGTGATTTTTTTTAAAATTCTGACTTTAAATAGTGTTGCGCCTTGTCTACATCCACATCTTTTTTCACACATGACCAAATATATTGAATATTGCAATTATTGTCTTTGAGTTATCTCTTGATATAACTGTCTTATGGGTAAGTTTTTGCAAAAAAGGTTATGGCATATTAGGTTTCCTTATTGTTTTTACCATTTATTGATTTAAAAAAGTATGGAGAGTGTGCTGGTATGCTCCTGTAGCCAATGTGATGTCATGTATAGGGAGGTCAATCTGGTGGTCCTTGTGCTACCGTGGATTGACTGCCAGTTAGTCTGGGTGTGTGACCGTGCCATCCTGTACTGACTAAGAATAGGGACAGTGTTAGGTTAGTGTTAGGGAGGTCAATCCCACACCCCCATCCCAACCCCAATCCTGAAAACAATCCCAATCCCACAGCCAGTCTGGGTGGTGAAGCCAGCCATCCGCAAAGACTGGCTTAGAGTTAGGGACTAGAATAGGGACAGTGTTAGGGGCATGGCATCAAATTGACAGGAGTCACGCACACTTTTCACTTCCCAATAATTACAATTCTTTATCTTTTGAAAAAAATTCAAAATATTAATGTTGACTAAGAATGCGTTTAGATGCAGAGTGTGTCCCTTTGCGGTTGTATAGTTTTTTATTGTGTTGTATTGGTCATCTGAACTTGATGCAGTATAGACATAGGTGCAAATAGTCAAGTTTAGAGTCTTCTTGCAAATACAGGGGAGGAGAGGGGTGGCGCCAGCGGGGGCAACCCATGTGCCTGCAGCATTTGCTTGGTGCACAGGTTGCTCCATTGCCCTTTCTTTGCTCTAGGATCATCCTAGAGCAAAGTGAAGAGACCCGCTGGTGATTTTTTAAAAATTCTGACTTTAAATAGTGTTGCGCCTTGTCTACATCCACATCTTTTTTCACACATGACCAAATATATTGAATATTGCAATTATTGTCTTTGAGTTATCTCTTGATATAACTGTCTTTTGAGTAAGTTTTTGCAAAAAAGGTTATGGCATATTAGGTTTCCTTATTGTTTTTTCCATTTATTGTTTTAAAAAAGTATGGAGAGTGTGCTGGTATGTTCCTGTAGCCAATGTGATGCCATGTATAGGGAGGTCAACCTGGTGGTCCTTGTGCTACCGTTGATTGACTGCCAGTTAGTCTGGGTGTGTGACCGTGCCATCCTGTACTGACTAAGAATAGGGACAGTGTTAGGTTAGTGTTAGGGAGATCAATCCCACACCCCCATCCCAACCCCAATCCTGAAAACAATCCCACAGCCAGTTTGATTGGTGAAGCCAGCCATCCGCAAAGACTGTCTTAGAGTTATGGACTAGAATAGGGACAGTGGTTAGGGCATGGCAATCAAATTGACAGGAGTCACGCACATTTTCACTTCCCAATAATTACAATTCTTTTATCTTTTGAAAAAAAATTCAAAATATTAATGTTGACTAAGAATGCGTTTAGATGCAGAGTGTGTCCCTTTGCGGTTGTATAGTTCTTTATGGTCTTGTATTGGTCATCTGAACTTGATGCGGTATAGACATAGGTGCAAATAGTTAAGTTTAGAGTCTTCTTGCAAATACAGGGGAGGAGAGGGGTGGCGCCGGCAGGGGCAACCCATGTGCCTGCAGCATTTGCTTGGTGCACAGGTTGCTCCATTGCCCTTTCTTTGCTCTAGGATCATCCTAGAGCAAAGTGAAGAGACCCGCTGGTGATTTTTTTTAAAATTCTGACTTTAAATAGTGTTGCGCCTTGTCTACATCCACATCTTTTTTCACACATGACCAAATATATTGAATATTGCAATTGTTGTCTGTGAGTTATCTCTTGATATAACTGTCTTATGGGTAAGTTTTTGGAAAAAAGGTTATGGCATATTAGGTTTCCTTATTTTTGTCCCATTTATTGATTTAAAAAAGTATGGAGAGTGTGCTGGTATGCTCCTGTAGCCAATGTGATGCCATGTATAGGGAGGTGAATCTGGTGGTCCTTGTGCTACCGTAGATTGACTGCCAGTTAGTCTGGGTGTGTGACCGTGCCATCCTGTACTGACTAAGAATAGGGACAGTGTTAGGTTAGTGTTAGGGAGGTCAATCCCACACCCCCATCCCAACCCCAATCCTGAAAACAATCCCAATCCCACAGTCAGTCTGGGTGGTGAAGCCAGCCATCCGCAAAGACTGGCTTAGAGTTAGGGACTAGAATAGGGACAGTGTTAGGGGCATGGCATCAAATTGACAGGAGTCACGCACACTTTTCACTTCCCAATAATTACAATTCTTTATCTTTTGAAAAAAATTCAAAATGCAAGAGTATTAATGTTGACTAAGAATGCGTTTAGATGCACAGTGTGTCCCTTTGCGGTTGTATAGTTCTTTATGTTCTTGTATTGGTCATCTGAACTTGATGGGTTATAGACATAGGTGAAGAATAGTCAAGGTTTAGAGTGCTTCTTGCAAATACAGGGGAGGAGAGGGTTGGCGCCGGCCAGGGCAAACCTAGTGCCCAGCATTCTTGGGTGCACAAGGTCTGCATTGCCCTTCTTTGCTTAGGATCATCTATCGATATGTATGAAGGAGACCCGCCTGGGTGATTTTTTGTAAAAATGTCTTTAAATAGGTGTGGGCGCCTTGGTCTACATCCACGCATCTTTGTTCACACATGAACGCAAATATATTGAATATTGGGCAATTATTGTCTTGTGAGGTTAGTCTGCTTGATATAACTGTCTTATGGGGTAAGTTTTGTGGGCAAAAAGTTATGGCATAGTAGGTTTCCTTATTGTTTTTCCCATTTAGTGGTGATGTAAAAAACGTGCATGAGAGACGTGCATGCTGGTATGCTCCGTGTAGCCAATGTGATGCATGGTAGTAGGAGAGAGTCAATGCTGGTGGTCCTTGGGTGCTAGCCGATAGTTGAGCTGCCAGTGTTAGTGCTGGTTGTGGTGACCTTTGCCTATCCGTGTACTACTGAAGGAAAGGGACAAGTGTGGTAGAGTTAGTGTTAGTGAGGCATCCCACACCCCATCCCAACCCCAAGTCCTGGAAAACAAGATCCCAATCCGCACAGCAGTCTGTGTTGAGAAGCCAGTCCTCCACAAAGGACTGCCTTAGAGGTTAGGGACTAGAATAGGGGACATGTTAGGGCATGGCAGTCAAAATTGAACAGGAGTCACGCACCACTTTTCAGGTGTGCGCGTCGGAATAATTACAATTCTGATCTTTTTGAAGAAAGAATTCCAAGAAAGTGGAAGAATATTAATGTGACTAAGTAATGGCGTTTAGATGCAGGAGTGTCTGCCTGGTTGGGCCGGTTGTATAGTTCTTTATGTTCTGTGTATTTCATCTGAAAGCTTGATCGGTATAGACAGTAGGTGCAAAATGAGTCAAGTTTAGAGTCTAGCTTGCAAGATACAGGGAAGGAAGAGGGTGGCGCCGGTGGGGGGGCACCCATGTGCCTGCAGGCATTTGCTTGGTGCACAGGTTGCTCCATTGCCCTTTCTTTGCTCTAGGATCATCCTAGAGCAAATGCAGAAGACCCGCTGGATGATTTTTTTTAAATTCTGACTTTAAATAGATGTTGTGCCTTATCTACATCCACATCTTTTTTTCACACATGACCAAATATAGTTGAATATTGCCAATTATGTTCTTTGAGTTATCTCTTTGATTATGAACGGTCTTTTGGGTAAGTTTTTGCCCAAAAAGGTTATGGCATATTAGGTTTCCTTATGTTTTTCCCATTTATTGATTAAAAAAAGTATGAGAGAGGTGCTGGTATGCTCCTTGTAGCCAATGTGATGACAGTATAGGTAAGGTCAATCTGGTGGTCCTTGTGCTACCGTTGATGACTGCCATTAGTCTGGGTGGTGTGACAGTGCCACCCTGTACTGACTAAGAATAGGACAGTGTTTAGGTAGTGTATAGGGAGATTCAAATCCCACACCCCCATCCCAACCCCAATCCTGAAAACAATCACCACAGCCAAGTCTGAGTTGGTGAAGCCAGCCAATCCGCAAAGAACTGTCTTAGAGTTTAGTGCGACTAGCAAAGGGACAGTTTTTAGGCCGGCATTGGCCATCAAATGACAGGAGTCACGCACCACTTTTCACGTTCCCAAAATTACAGTTCTTTATTTGGTAAAAAATTCAAAAGGACAGAATATAATGTTGACTAAGAATGCGTTTAGATGCAGAGTGTGTCCCTTTGCGGTTGTATAGTTTCTTTATGTTCTTGTTATTGGTCCATCTGAACTTGATGCGGTATAGACATTAGGTGCAAATAGTCAAGTTAAGAGTCTCTTGCCAAATACAGGTGGAGAGGGGTGGCGCCGCAGGGCAAAACCTATGTGCCTGCAGCATTTTGCTTGGTTTGACAGGGGGACCCACAGGTTTGCTTCCATTGCCCTTTCTTTGCTCTAGGATCATCCTAGAGCAAAGTGAAGAGACCGCTTGTGATTTTTTAAAAATTCTGACTTTAAATAGTGTTGCGGCCTTGTCTACAATCCACATCTTTGTTCCACACATACCAAATATAGTGAATATTTGCAATTATTGTCTTTTGAGTTTATCTTCTTTGATATAACTGTCTTATGGGTAAGGTGTTTGCAAAAAAAGGTTATGGCATATTAGCGTTTCCTTATTGTTTTTCCCATTTTATTGGATTTAAAAAAAAGTATATGAGAGAGTGTGCTGGTATGGCCTCCTGTAGCCAATGTGATGTCAGTATAGGAGAGTCAATCTGGTGGTCCTCTGTGCTACCATGGATTGACGGCCAAGTTAGTCTGGCACGGGTGTGTGACCGTTTGCCACCTGTTACTGACTAAGAATAGGCGACATGTATAGGTTAGTGTTAGGGAGTCAATCCCACACCCCATCCCCAACCCCAATCTGAAAACAATCCCAATCCCACAGCCAGTCTGGTGGTGAAGCCAGCCATCCGCAAAGAGCTGGCTTAGAGTTAGGGACTAGAATAGGAGGACAGTGTTAGGGGCATGGCATCCAAATTGACAGTAGTCACCGCACACCTTTCTTACTTCCCAATAATTACAATTCTTTATCTTTTTTAAAATTCAAAATGGAGAATCATAATGTTGACTAAAACAATGCGTATAGATGCAGAGGTGTGTCCCTTTGCGTTGTATAGTTTTTTATTGTGATTGTATTGGTCATCTGAACTTGAATGCGGTATAGACATAGGTGCAAATAGTCAGTTTAGCAGTCTCGTTCTTGCAAATACAGGGGAGGAGAGGCAGGGGCCGCCGGCGGGGCAACCCATGTGCCTAGCAGGCATTTGCTTGACGGTGCACAGCGTTGACCGTCCATTGCCCTTTCTTTGCTCTAGGATCATCCTAGAGCAAAGTGAAGAGACCCGCTGGTGATTTTTTAAAAATTGACTTTAAATAGTGTTGCGCCTTGTCTACATCCACATCTTTTTCACACATGACCAAATATATTGAATATTGCAATTATTGTCTTTGATTACTCTGATATAACTGTCTTTTGGGTAAGTTTTTGCAAAAAAGGTTAGGCATATAGGTTTCCTTATTGGTTTTTTTCCATTTATTGGATTTAAAAAAGGATGGAGAGTGTGCCTGGTATGCTCCTGTAGGCCCAAAAAAATGTGATGCCATGTATAGGGAGGTCATCTGTGGTCCATTGTGCTACCGTGATTGACTGCCAGTTAGTCTGGGTGTGTGACCGTTGCCATCCTGTACTGATAAGAATAGGGACAGTGTTTAGGTTAGTGTTAGGAGGTCAAATCCACCACCCCATTCCCAACCAATCGCTGAAAAACAATTGCAAATCCACAGCCAGTCTCTTGATCACAACAAATCGACAGGTGGATGAAGCCGCCTCCGCAAAGACTGGCTTAGAGTTAGGGACTAGAATAGGGGACAGTTGTTAGGGCATGCATCAAATTGACAGGTATCACGCACACTTTTACTTCCCAATAATCAATTCCTTTATCTTTTTAAAAATTCAAAAAATGGAAGAATATTAATGTTGACTAAGAATGCGTTTTTTAGACTGCAGAGTGTGTCCCTTTTGCGGATTTATAGTTCTTTATGGTCTTGTATTGGTCATCTGAACTTTGATGCGGTATAACATAGGTGCAAATAGTAAGTTTTAGAGTCTTCTTGCAAATACAGGGGAGGAGAGGGGTGGCTCCGGCAGGAGGCAACCAGTGTGCCTGCCAGCATTTGCTTTGGTGCACAGGTTGCTCCATGCCCTTGTTTTGCTCTAGGATTCACCTAGAGCAAAGTTGAAGAAGACCCCTGGTGATTTTTTTTTTAAAATTCTGACTTTAAAATAGTTGTTGCGCCTTGTCTACATCCACATCTTTTTTTCACACATGACCAAATATATTGAAGTATTGCAATTGTTGTCGTGAGGTTATCTCTTGATATAACTGTCTTATGGGTAAGTTTAATGCAAAAAAGGTTAGTGGCATATTAGGTTTCCTTATTTATTTGTCCATTTATTGATTTTAAAAAATTTATTGGAGGAGTGTGCTGGTCATGCTCCGTAGCCAATGTGATTGCCATGTTATGGAGGTGAATGTGGTGTCCTTGTGCTAACCGTAGATTGACTGCCAGTTAGTCTGGGTCTGTGTGACGCGTGCCATCCTTTACTGAACTAAGAATGGACCAGTGTTAGTAGTGTTAGGGAGGTCAATCCCACACCCCACATCCCACCCCAATCCTGAAAAACAATCACAATCCCCACAGTCATCTGGTGGTGAAGCCAGCCATCCTCAAAGACTGGCTTAAGTTAGGTCTAAAAGGGACAGTGTTAGGGGGCATGGCATCCAAATTGACACCGGCAGTCCACGCACACCTTCCAAACTCTCCCAAAATTACAATTCTTATCTTGAAAAAAATTCAAAATGGAAGCAATATTTAATGCTTGACTAAGAATGCGTTTTAGATGCAGACTACCATATAGTCGTCGTCCCTTGCGGTGTATAGGTCTTTATGGTCTTGTATTGGTCATCTGAACTTGAGTGCGGTATAGACATAGTGGCAAATAGTCAAGTTTTAGAGTCTTCTTGATCAAATACAGGGGAGGAGAGGGGTGCAGCGCCACGAGCCCGGAGGGGGACAACCATGTTGCCTGCAGCATTTGCTTGGTGCACAGGTTGCTCCATTGCCCTTTCTTTGCTCTAGGATCATCCGTAGACCAAAGTGAAGAGACCCGCTGCGTGATTTTTTTTAAAATTTCCTGACTTTAAATAGTGTTGCGCCTTTGTTACCATCCTAACTTTTCTTTACGCATAAGCTTTCACTACTGATAAATAACTCATTAACTTAATGGCATGTTTGGACTGCTAATTAATAACTCATTAAGCTGAATGATGTTGTGACTATTAATTAAGTAACCTCATTTACTACTGAAACAATCGATCTTCCCTGTCTAAGTTAATAACACTCATTTAACTGACAGTGTCTTCCACTAGCCTCAAATTAATCACCCTATTAGATAATTGACACTATCGCTTTTTTCCTACA